>NC_079405.1:27452008-27482008 GCF_029220125.1 Pseudoliparis swirei | reverse complement strand
ATGGAGAGAGAGAGAGAGACGGAGAGAGAGAGAAAGAGAGAGATGGAGAGAGAGAGAGAGACGGAGAGAGAGAGAGAGAGAGACGGAGAGAGAGACGGAGAGAGAGAGAGAGAGACGGAGAGAGAGAGAAAGAGAGAAACGGAGAGAGAGAGACGGAGAGAGAGAGAGACAGAGACGGAGAGAGAGAAAGAGAGAGACGGAGAGAGAGAGAGACGGAGAGAGAGAGAGAGAAAGAGAGAGAGAGACGGAGAGAGAGAGGGGGGGGCTGACCCTCTCTGGCCTGCAGACTTCAGCCTCTGACCCTAATGAGGCCCTTTAATTAGTCGTTAAACACGGGGACCGCCACACACACACACACACACACACTAACTGCATCACCAAGCCTGAGACCTTCCCCCCTCGCCTTGAATCGTGTAATAATCGCAAAGTGGAAAGATTGCTCTGAGCAGAGTAGTCCCCCCCCCCCCAACCTCACGATGGAACGCATCATGGCGGCAGGTGACAGCCGTGCCCTACCTGAGGCCAGCTCTTCAAACTGTGGCTGTTAAAGGAGTCAATCCCCCATAACCAATCGGGGGGGGGGGATCGGGGCCGATAACTCGGCTGAACAAAAGGCCGCCGGCGTTCCTTCGGGAGGTTGGGAACATACCATTCCTGGTGGTGGCACGGGGATCAGAGCGCACATCTGTTGTTTGTCCAGCTATGTTTCTCCCCCAGAGTCTCGAGGAGTGGAAGAGAAGAAGAAGAAGAAGAAATGAAAAAGGGCCTTGAACTGCTCGCCACAGCCGATGAAAGATCAGAGAGGGAATGGAGCGCGTGGAACCGGCTGCACGAGCGATGACATCAGACCTCCCACAAGCCAGCGGAGCAGGTCCAACCGCATTCAGAGCATGTCGGTGAGTGTATCTGTTAGAAGACACACACACACACACACACACACACACACTTCCCTCTTCACTTTGACAATCTGGACCCGACTGGCTGCGTCTTAAATTAATGTTCATGAAATACAAAATATATATATAAAAAATATATTTATATATAGATAAATAAATATAAATATTTCGATAAATAAATATGTATTTTACAATATATATGTAAAAATATATATAGATATACAAAAACATATACAAAATAAATATCTATGTATATATATATATAAATAAATCTGAGAAATTATATATATACATATAAATAGATATGTATATAAAAAATATGTATATGTATAAATAAATATATAAATAATTATATACACATATATATATATATATACCTACATATAAACCTACACTGTATATAAGTCATGCCCGAAAGTCCCCCCCCGTATCCACTTTTTAACTATGTATGAATTGAAATTGAACATCATGCTGCATTGAAGAAGACTTGAGGTCATAAACTCATGTTTAAAAGTTAAGAAGGGTCAGTCGCTCATAGACTTCTCTACAATCTGATTCTTGTCAGTTCGTTTTATGCAACCAGAAGAGTCGCCCCCTGCTGGCGAGTATAAAGAATGCACGTCTGCACCGACTAACCGTTCAGAGCGTTCGCCAACTGGTTTGTTGATGGATGGTGAAAAAGGAAAAGATGAAAACAAAACCATCAAATGTTTGTCAAATGGCGAGTGAAGTGATGAATGCTTCGCCGTTCGCAGAGCGAAGACGATCCGTCACAAGGAGACAAGAAAAGTGTAAAGCGGCAGGACGGACGAGCGCGATTGTGCTCAAGTAAACGGACGAGCGAAAGCTTTAAAGAAGCTGACAGAAAAGAGATGCATTAAAATCCGGTAGTGTGTGGTGAAACACACACACACACACACACACACACACACACACACACACACACACACACACACACACACACACACACACACACACACACACACACACACACACACACACACACACACACACACACACACACACACACACACAGAGAGAGAGAGTCGCCATCTGCCTGCCGCAGTGTGTGTCCTCTGATAACCTCCCTCTCTAATTAAGCGGTGAGACGGAGCTGCAAATAATCAGCCCGTCAGTCACACCGACAGCCAACGCACACGCACACACATAAACACACACCGCCAACAAGCCATATGGAACAGCAACATGACAGCTTCAGAGCTCAATATAAATGTGTGTATATATATAGATATACATATAAAAATACATTCATAAATAAATAAATTTATAAATGAATATATACATATTTACAAATAAATATATATATTTGTTTATAAATAAATATATATATGAATAAATATATAAATATATTTGTAATTATATATATATATATAAATATATATATATAGCATATCTCACACACACACACACAGTGGGTTTTACATGTCGACAAAGCTGCAGCAGGAGTTTTCCATGTTGTGGTCACGCCCCCTAAACAGGAACTCCCACATTTTTTCCACATCAAAGCCTGTTTACAGCTGGTGTGTGTCTGTGTGTGTGTGGGGGGGGGAAATGGCCTGAATTTATGTCACTTGATATGAAGAATACAAAGAAAGAATGTCTCTGGGTCTGCTGGAGTCTAGCGGGTAAACTGTCAGCTGTCAGGTTGCATTGTGGGTAATGTAGGCACCGCAACTGAATCAAACTCTCTGGCTTCATTGTCTTTTTTCGACAGGCACACGGTGCCTCCCGGTGCATGTGTTATTCATCTATTCACGCATGTCATATATCTTCCTACATTTTTAATAAAAATAATAAAATCAATCCATCAAAGCCGCCGCTGTCTTTCTCCTCGTCGTCGGTGAATAAATCTTCACCGCCTCCTCCTGCGTCCGCCATAACGAGTCCTTTAGAATCAGCCCGCAGCTCTCGGCCAATCAGATCATTTCACTTTATTTGATCCACTCCGAGCCATTTTAAAAAGCAACAACCTTCCCAGATGTGTTTTTTTCCCCTCTCTACATAATAAAGCTCACGGAAGACGAGGCCTGAATTAAAACCAATGAAGCTCGTCCAATATACCGCCGTCTGACAGAATTAAGAAGGCGGAGCCTCCGTCGCGGCGTTCCCCTGGAGCCTCACAGGGAGAAGAAGGAGCTGCAGGACGTCACTGGTATGTTCATTCAATTAAACTGCAGTTTTCCAACGTGCAGCTGTAGGAAGAAATCTGTCATATTATCTCAGGACAACGTAGAGATAAAAACATTCAATGCAATTCAGTTTAAAATGTTCTGGGAACTATAAAAAAATAATCAAATCAAATACATTAAATGGACCAAGAATTGGAAATCATTGGTCACCAGATTTTCCACAGATGTATGCTCAGCACAAATTACTGAACGGCTCAGTGGACTAAGAGAGGAAAACAACAACAATGCAGCTCTCCCCCGTAAACAGGAAGTGAGAGTGATTTGTGGCGGCTGATTATTGGAACGGTCCACTTTGGACTGATGGGCAGGGGGACACGCCCACTTCCTCCAGACATGAGATATGGAGGTAATATACACAGATACACACACAGCTGTCGAATACAATCCACATCACATTTGTAGTGTGTGTGTGTGTGTGTGTGGGGGGGGGGGGGGGGTCCTTTACAGCTGGGAGAATAAGTATGAAGAATAAATAGATAAAGATAGAGATAAAGAGAGAGGAGGGTTTGTTTGGGTGTGTTTACACTCCTCCCCTCCTCTCCGTGATTAAAGGTTGGAGACGGACCGACGAGATGCGATCGGATTCCTGGTCATACGGGGGGAAAGGATGGAGGACGAGGAGGAGGTGACAGAACAGAGAGAGGAGGAGGATGGATTTCAGTTTCAGAATGCTGGAATGAAGGGAAGGGAGGGGAGGGGAGGGGGGGAGGGGGGGGGCAGTTTTATCCTCGGACTCCGCGGCCGAAACGCCCAGATTTTATGAGCCAAACGTTTTCTGTGCAATCAGTAAATAGAGGGGGAGAGAGAGAAAGAGAAAGCGAGAGAGACAAAAAGAGTGAGAGAGGCCAGGTGAGCATCAAGAGGCGCGCCTCCCTCCGCCCGTTAGAGCTCCACTTCTCCGTCAGCCAGGAGTCACGTGACCAAATAAAAAAAGGAAAAGAACTTCTGGTGCGCTCCAATTCATCCGAATGTCAGGCAGATGGGGAAATGTGTGTGTGTGTGTGTGTGTCTGTGTCTGTGTGTGTGTGTGTGTGTCTGCCTTCTAGCTGCCAAGAAGACGGAGTCGGGGTTAAGCCAGGATCACAGTTATCTCGAGGTCAGGACCAGGACAGCCTCAAAGAAAATCCACGATATAGTTAGACCAGTCGAGTCCGTTGAGAACACAACAACATGTAGCCCGGTCACATGGTACACATGGCACACACACACACACACACACACACACACACACACAAACACTCGCACAGACTGGCCTGTGGGAAACAGAATCAAAATATAGAGGCGGTCTACGTTTAGAGCGACAATACAAAGTCCCTTTATGACCTTGTTTGTGCCTTTTGGCGCACAATGTGGGCGACAGTAAAGAGCTTCTATTTAGAACACACACACACACAGACACACACAGACACACACACACACAGACAGACACACTCACACAGACGGAAACACAGACAGACACACTCACATACAGACTCACACACACACACAGACAGACACACACACACACACACACACACACACACACACAGACACAGACACTCACACAGACACACACACACACAGACAGACACACACACACAGACACACACACACACACACAGACACACTCACACAGACGGAAACACAGACAGACACACAGACAGACACACTCACACAGACACAGACAGACACACACACACACACAGACTCACACAGACACAGACAGACACACACAGACACACACACACACACACACACTCACACACACTTTGCTTTCCAATGTGGAGCAAAGCTCTGACGTGTTTAAAGCTGCATTAAGCTGAATCCACTTCCTGACCGATCCACTTCCTAAAGAATCCACTTCCTGGTTCTGAACCCGTTTCTCCTCGACGAGGCGCTTCGTCTTCAAGGCTTCATACGACGACGGTGAACCTCATTTTGATTTAAGTTCTGCAACTAAGACACAACCAGAAGTAATATGTCCAGAAAACAGTGAAAGGTACGCAGAGGGGGGTCTTCAGAGTCCCTCGGGGTCTTCAGAGTCCCTCTGGGTCTTCAGAGTCCCCCGGGGTCTTCAGAGTCCCCCGAGGTCTTCAGAGTCCCTCTGGGTCTTCAGAGTCCCTCTGGGTCTTCAGAGTCCCTCTGGGTCTTCAGAGTCCCTCGAGGTCTTCAGAGTCCCTCGAGGTCTTCAGAGTCCCTCGAGGTCTTCAGAGTCCCCCTGGGTCTTCAGAGTCCCTCTGGGTCTTCAGAGTCCCTCGAGGTCTTCAGAGTCCCCCGAGGTCTTCAGAGTCCCCCGAGGTCTTCAGAGTCCCTCGAGGTCTTCAGAGTCCCTCATGGTCTTCAGAGTCCCCCGAGGTCTTCAGAGTCCCTCATGGTCTTCAGAGTCCCTCGAGGTCTTCAGAGTCCCTCATGGTCTTCAGAGTCCCTCGAGGTCTTCAGAGTCCCTCATGGTCTTCAGAGTCCATCGAGGTCTTCAGAGTCCCTCTGGGTCTTCAGAGTCCCCCGAGGTCTTCAGTGTCCCTCTGGGTCTTCAGAGTCCCCCGGGGTCTTCAGAGTCCCTCGGGGTCTTCAGAGTCCCCCGAGGTCTTCAGAGTCCCTCGTGGTCTTCAGAGTCCCTCTGGGTCTTCAGAGTCCCCCGAGGTCTTCAGAGTCCCTCTGGGTCTTCAGAGTCCCCCGAGGTCTTCAGAGTCCCTCTGGGTCTTCAGAGTCCCCCGAGGTCTTCAGAGTCCCTCGAGGTCTTCAGAGTCCCTCTGGGTCTTCAGAGTCCCTCGAGGTCTTCAGAGTCCCCCGAGGTCTTCAGAGTCCCCCGAGGTCTTCAGAGTCCCCCGAGGTCTTCAGAGTCCCTCGGGGTCTTCAGAGTCCCTCATGGTCTTCAGAGTCCCTCGAGGTCTTCAGAGTCCCTCGAGGTCTTCAGAGTCCCTCATGGTCTTCAGAGTCCCCCGAGGTCTTTAGAGTCCCCTGAGGTCTTCAGAGTCCCTCATGGTCTTCAGAGTCCCTCGAGGTCTTCAGAGTCCCTCATGGTCTTCAGAGTCCCTCGAGGTCTTCAGAGTCCCTCATGGTCTTCAGAGTCCATCGAGGTCTTCAGAGTCCCTCTGGGTCTTCAGAGTCCCCCGAGGTCTTCAGTGTCCCTCTGGGTCTTCAGAGTCCCCCGGGGTCTTCAGAGTCCCTCTGGGTCTTCAGAGTCCCCCGAGGTCTTCAGAGTCCCTCTGGGTCTTCAGAGTCCCCCGAGGTCTTCAGAGTCCCTCTGGGTCTTCAGAGTCCCTCTGGGTCTTCAGAGTCCCTCTGGGTCTTCAGAGTCCCTCGGGGTCTTCAGAGTCCCTCGGGGTCTTCAGAGTCCCCAGGGGTCCGGTCTAATCTGACTAGCCGTGCATAACCCCCACATAGTAAAAGGTCTTATAATAAAAAATAATAATAAATCATGAATTGCAGATTTAAAGTGGGGACGGATAAACGCTGAGAGACGATTTTAAATGAACCACAGTGATGTGGATTAAACCTCCGGTACACCTGTAGTCTAAAAGGATTGATTTCAAATCAATAACCGCCTCCCACCAGCCGTGGACTGCAGGGCCCTCAGGAATGTGGTCCGCCGGGACGCCGTTATCTGACTGCTGCATCATGGGACTAAAAGCTCCGCTCCACCCCCCCCCCCCCCACACACACACTGTTTATGTACCGCCTTCCAAGTATCTGTGTGTGTGTGTGTGTGTGTGGATTCTATTGAGTAATCAGCGGGAGATGACCGGCGCCTCGGGATTCGGGTCACGTGACCCCTCAGACGCCAAGTTTACGGTCAACAGAGGAGACCACGGGGAACGCCGGGCGTCAACAAACAAAACGGAGGAGAGGTTTCTCTCGCTCGGGGGAGGTTGCCCACGGCGACCTCGGGGGAGCAGCGAATGTGGGCGTGGCCACATTTCCCCAGGATGCGCCGGTCTCGTCCTCCTCCCGCCTCCACGCCGCACCTGCTGACTGACGGGCGGAGTTTCACCCAGACCTGTCCGACGGGATCGGCAGGTGTCAACGCACGAGTGTACACACACACAACACACACACACACACACACACACTCCCTAGAGGTTATGATATAACTATTCCGGATCATTAATGTGCCCGAGACAAAACAACCAGATATACGACGAACACGTTGCATCTGATACATCACCTCCTTCAGTCCACACCCGCCAATTAAAAGAAAAGACATTAAAGTGTGTGTGGTCACACACACACACACACACCTGGAATCGAACCCTCCATTGACGTCGACCAGAGAGGTGATGGGAGAACAGCCCCGACTGGCTCCCTGGGATTCCAACCATTCCTCCAGATTTACTGACAGCAGAGGGGGGGGGGGGGCAGGTGTGTGTGTGTGTGTGTGTGTGTGTGAGGGGGGGGGGGGGGTCTTTATACTGCAGGTGCATGTGGGAGTTCAGATTGGGAGCCTCACCGGGCAAACAGCAGGATTTGAACGCGTCGAGGAGTGAAGAGTAAATCTCATCTCGTTTTAGAGTTTCCGAGGCGTCGACTACATTGGATCTTTTTGCCACTAAATGTCTGCAGAATTATCATGAATACATTTATATATAATATCATTTACATGTAATCACGCTACTTTGGTAATGAAGACCACTTTAAAACCGGAGGAGGGTCTTTTATGTGGTTTCTAGGCGGATTTAAGGGCATTAAGTAATCCTGAAGGTGGAAGTCGCCCTGAAATTAAAACTCTTGCCTGCGTGTTCAGATTTTACAGAGTTATTATTACTATTATTATTATTATGACACAAATTACTCGACTGAGCGACGTAGCGGCGAGCGTGAGACATCGATGCGATCAGAACAGTCACGGATGGAATTTAGAAATAAAAATCCACGGGGATTATAATCCAGATCGTTTGTGATGTCATGTGTTTACGTTTAAAAAATATATATTCACTGACGATAAATCAGATTTCAGTATCGGCCTAAAAAATCCGTACGCAGACTTCGCTTAATGCGAGATGTAAAGTTCAGGGGGAAATCAACAACATTAAAGACACGGATGACGTCACGTTGAATGTTCCGAGGCATCGGCCGTCCAGACTCCGTTTGTTTGTTTGTCGGTGGGGAAGAGGAAGTCAAACGTGAATAATAATGCAAACAAATCCACCTCCGTGCAAACAAACCCTCGGCAGGCGGGAGTCGGGTTTCACTGGAGGAGACCGAGTCGCCGGGCGGCCCTCGAACGCGTCGTTGCGCAACAACGAGTCCCAAACTTCACCTCGAGGCCACAGAGACCCCGGCGGACAAAGGCATCGAGAAAAAGACACACGGGGAGCAGCGGAGAGGCAGAGACACTGGAAACTGATCAACAACAACAACAACAAGCCACTTCAAAAAGCCGAGCCGGTGACACACGGCCTCTGACTGCCGTCATTCCCACGTCACGGTGTTCCAGCTGCTCTTTTAAACCTTGTTTAGAAGTGTGCCGCCTTTCTGGGTCCATCATAAGTCCTGGAACCACAACAACAACAACAACTCTCACCGCAGCTCCGCGTGACGGAAAGAGAGTCATATGCTTGTCCACTGTGACTCGGCAGAGCCGCCGGGCTCCCGTGGAGAGGAGGAGGGCGTCCGGAGGAGAGGCGGGTCACTTCAGGTCCGGCTCGAGGTCACGGAGGGAGGCCGCCGCGCTGAAGGGAAGCGGCCGAGTGCATCAAACATACGCTAACCATGACCCTGCATTGGGTAGCTAACGCTAACCCTGACCCTGCATTGGGTAGCTAACGCTAACCCAACATACATAACTACATACAAGCAGATTAGGAAGAAGGGATGAGGGGGAAGGGGAGGAGGGGGGCGTGTCCTCGTGTCCTCGTCCGTTGGATGCAGCGTTGTTCAGCATCGTGACAACAAGTCCTCCGGGTCTCTCAAAGGATTCTCTGGCTCGGATGCAGCTGATATGAGTTCAGGTCGTATGTTTGATCGGCCGCTGAGACTCAGAGAGACTCGCCCGCTTCCCTTCAGCGCGGCGGCCTCCCTCCGTGACCTCGAGCCGGACCTGAATTGAGGGGGGGGGGGGGGGGTGAGGCCCGCGAGCTCCGGGAGGACGGCGTGCGTACGAGCAGCAGAGAGCAGGACTGTCCGTGACACACAGCAGACACCTGAGACACGACACTCGTCTGAGCCGGCTGCAGCTACGTAAACACAGCATTCCTGAGCAGGACGAGGGAACAGAGCTGTGTGTGTGTGTGTGTGTGTGCGTGTGTGTGCGTGCGTGCGTTAACTTAGAAGACAATGCATGCAATGATCTTACGTATTTATCCATAGGGCGTGGATTATGGATTTAACTTTAAATGTGAGTTTGTGTGCGTGTGTGTGTGTGCGTGTGTAGACTTAAGCTGCAGTGATAGTAGTGTGGCATTACAAAGTGATGCAGTCCACCCAACTCTGCACATTTAACACAAACACACAGCTAAACTAGAACGGGCACTCGGTAGAGTGCATACCTTCGCATATCACAAGATTGGGCATTGAATTATGAACATTCTGGCATTAGTTGCATGCCAATTGGACAAAAATGTATCGTGCTATGGTAAATGACCTTTCCATGACCTTGACCTTTGACCCGATTGATCCCAAAATCTAATCAAATGGTCCCCGGATAATAACCAATCATCCCACCAAATTCCATGTGATTCAAGAAGATTTGACCTGTTCATGACCTTTGACCTTGACCTTTGACCCGATCGATCCCAAAATCTAATCAACTGGTCCCCGGATAATAAACAATCATCCCACCAAAGTTCATGCGATTCGGTTCAATACTTTTTGAGTTTTGCGAATAACACGCATACAAATAAATAAATAAATACACGGCGATCAAAACATAATGCGAAGGTAAAAATTAAAATAAAATCACATGAGAGCCACAGTGTGTGTGTGTTGGGGTGGGGTGTGTGTGTGTGTGGGGGGGGGGGGGGTCAGGGAGCTGGACTAGGGAGCTGGGTCAGGGATGCGGTACCTTCTCTGACCTTTAATCGCCCCCGTGACCTTGACGCTCCACAACAGAGGCCCGTTTGAAGGTTTTTGGAGATAAATAAATGTAAACAAATGCCAACTCGGCTTTTATCGAAACCGAAATACATTCTGAGAACGGCGAGCGACAAGAACCCAACACAGCCAAAACGAGTTTGGGATCAAATTTAAATTCAAACTAGGTTGAATAGAAAAAAAATAATAACATGTCTCTAAACTTCCATGAACCCCCGATGGAGGCCGAACACGGCCTCATGAAAGACATCGCCGAGTGGCTCCGTGTCATACGGGAGATCAGGATCAATAAACACCACGACCACCAAGAGACGAGCCGGAGCACGAGGCCTGAACACGGGGCGCTCACGGCTTCCTTGAAATCCGTCATTTTACCCAGAATCCATCACTCTCCCTTCACAGCGACGGCCGCCCACATAAAGCCGTCTTCAGAGCTCTCGCCACACACACACACACACGCACACACACGCACACACACACACACAGTGAGGTGACCTGCTGGAGCGATGTCTTTCATGAGGGCTTGAGCAGGAAAAGGACAGGGGGGGGGGGGGCCTTCACAATAAGAGCCCGCACAATTCCCATACTCTTACAACAATGGGGGGGGGGGGGGGGGAGATGAGGACTTAAAAAGGGAGCAGACAAGATGAATGGAGCGAGGAAAGACGAGGAGGAGGAATGGGGCATTGTGTGTGTGTGTGTCTGTGTGTTCGTGTGTGTGTGTCTGTGTGTGTGTGTCTGTGTGCATGTGTCTGTGTCTGTGTGTGTGTGTGTCTGTGTGTGTGTGTCTGTGCGTGTGTGTCTATGTGCGTGTGTGTCTGTGTGTGTGTGTGTGTGTGTGTCTGTGCGTGTGTGTCTGTGCGTGTGTGTCTGTGCGTGTGTGTGCGTGTGTGTGTCTGTGTGTGTGTCTGTGTGTGTGTCTGTGTGTGTCTGTGTGTGTGTGCGTGTGTCTGTGTGTATGTGCGTGTGTCTGTGTGTATGTGCGTGTGTGTGTGTGTCTGTGTGTGTGTGTATGTGTGTGTGTGTGTGTGTGTGTGTGTATGTGCGTGTGTGTGCGTGTGTCTGTGTGTGTTCTGTGTCTAAACCCTCTTAATCAGCTCTAGTCTGTTCTCTAAACCTGGAGGTCCTCCCTCGTTTCATCTTTACATTGGTGTGTGTGTGTGTGTGTGTGTGTGTGTGTGTGTGTGTATGTGTGTGTGTGGGGGGCATCGATATCCATCTCAAGGAGCCCTGCAGGCACGTTATACATGTTCGGGGTGGACGGTTTAGCTTTAACGACCGCGGCGCATTTGAGCATCGTTTGTTCTCTCGACCGCGGTGACGCTCGACGACCACGCGGCTCGCGGTCCGGCCTCGGCTCAGACGGCGTGAAGCTGGGATGTAAAGTGAGAGAAGAAGAGGAGGAGGAGGAGTGGGCTGCTTGTGAAGTGGTTCGGCGTCTCGGGGGAAGACGTCTCGTTTTGAGCGTTTAAAAAAAAAAAAAAAAAAGATGGTGCTTCTGAAGAATCTAAAACCTCACACACACACACACACACACACACACACACAAATGTGACTTCTATCTCTCTCTCACACACACACAGAAATTGGAGCCAGGACTCTTTCCTACGAGGGAGGAAGGGAAGCCGCTCCACCGCTGTCAGGGAATACAAAAGGTGGAGGAGCGAGGAGGGAGGGGCGTCCAACATCCTGCTGGGAGAGAGGAAATAAACACTTCCATATGCAACGCCTGCCAGAAACACACACACACACACACACACACACACACACACACACACACACACACACACACACACACACACACACACACACACACACACACACACACACACACACACACACACACACACACACACACACACACACACACACGCGCACACGCACACACACACACACGCACACGCACACGCGGCTCAGAGCTGATGCGGTAACACGGCGTTGTAAATGTGAGCGGTTTGCAGCTCGCCGTAATGAAAGGGGGAAGATGTTTCTGCTTCCGTAAATTTAGAGCTGGCGAGGCCTCGTTAGTCACTCCAGAAACCTTCTCCTTCTTCTCCTTCTCCTCCTCTTCCTTCTTCTTCAGTCTTCTCCTTCTCCTTCCTCTTCTTCTTCACAGTCTTCTTCTCCTTCTTCTTCTGGGGCCGTAGAGTTCCTCTCTCCCAAGATCGGTCTGATTGTATTACGCAGGAGGATTCGTATCGTGAGAGAGAGAGAGTTGGCGAATCCTGTTTACCAGAGCGACACACACACTCGCAGACGCACACACACACACACAAACACACAAACACACACACTCCCCTGGGAAAAGCCATGAACTCTGGGCCACTTTTCACGACCAGAAAACACACACATTCATGCACACAGTTTCGGTTTTACAGTCCTTGGCTACAATCCCGAGCCCGACGTTGACAACACACACACACACACACACACACACATACACACAGCCTGATTATCAACACACCCAACATGTGTGCCAACACCAGAGAGCATGACGCTAATCTGCTATCTGAAACTGAAAGTTGTGGTTGTGTGCAGGTGGTTGTGCGTGTGTCCCTGTGTGTGCGTGTCCCTGTGCGTGTGTGTGTGTGTGTGTGTCAAAACAGTGTTAGTAGCTGCTGGTTTGAAAGATAAAGAAGAAGAGAGAGAGAACATCTCTGCACTTGTATGAAAATAGTCCATAATTATACAATCCAGTTATTTTCCCACAGTTTCTGCCCGATCGATACACAGAGAAGTGGGCTTCCCATGGCTCGGCCTCGGGGGCCGCGAGTATGTGTGTGTGTTCTGCAGTGAGAGTGTGTATGTGTGTATGTAGCACTTTTTTCCACCGATACCGAAGGCAAACAATACAATCTCTGCATGGAGCCTTTTATCTACCCAGACTGTGTCCCTGTGTGTGTGTCCCTGTGTGTGTGTGTGTGTGTGTGTGTGTGTGTGTGTGTGTGTGTGTGTGTGTGTCCCTGTGTGTGTGTGTGTGTAGAGTGCTGAAGTCTTTATCCGGTCGCCAGCCACTGCACCTCTCCTCACGTCCCACTTGACTGAAGTGAGAAGATGGCACACGAGCGTCGGGTAAAATGAGGTCACTCGTGTTTTTTCAGATGGTCGTTTGTTGCCGAGCAGATTTCCTCAATCAGGGAGATTCCCAGACAGCGAGAATTATAAAATATTTTTAAAAATTAATGGATTCTGATCACGTGACGGCGACACATGACATCCCCAGACGGGTCCAGGGAATAAAGGAGGGGGGGCTGGGAGCTCCGAGACTTCTGATTGGTCCAAAGTGGGGAAGTGAGCTTCCTCCTATTGTCTCAAGTCATTAAAGCGCACAAAGGATTTGGGGGGGGGGGGGAAATAATCAACACGAGGGGATTTTTTTTATTATCCCAAATTCACGCAGGCGACTCCTTCTGAAATGCGTTAATTTAAATTTAAGAGATAACTCCAGACACTCTGACCGATGTGTGTTCTCTCCCAGAACACACGGCATCCTGCGGGTCGTGGACGTGGGAGCAGGCGAGCCGCCAGGAAACCGAACAATGGCGTGCGACTCGAAAACACAGGAGACCCTGAAGTATTCAAAGCGGCCGACGTCCAATCGGTCGCTTCCGATCCGTCGAGTCGATCCTGAAACATTAGGAGCGGATCAACCCGTCCGGCCTAATTACAGACTGCCTCAAGCGCACAGGTGTTCTGCATGGTTAGGCCTCTTCTGTGTGTGTGTGTGTGTGTGTGTGTGTGTGTGTGTCTTTTTTTTCCCTCCCACAAAAATAATTTCAAGTCGTCATGGTAGGAGAAGTTTTCAAAACAATAGAAATGAACGTCTCACTGGGACGCCTGAATAAAATAGATCTGTCTTTAGCCTCGTCAGCGTCTTAAGCACACACACCTGGGCGCTCATCTTCGGCCCAGTCGAGGCGTAATCAGTCAGTAAGTGAAGACACCTGTGTGGGTGACACTTGTTGATGTCGACTCGTTAGCTCAGTCGCCGGCCTTCGCCTCGACTGTTCCCATTGTTGGGAGGCGCGTCGCCGGTCGAGCCTGTTTTTTCGAGAGCTCCGCAAGACGCCTGAACGCAACACGGCCGACTCGATGAATGACCTTACTGACTAAATGTAGGTTTAATGGACCCTCGCTTTTAGTGTAATATCCTGAAGGTCACCTGGTGTCCATTCAGGCCCCTGAAGGTCAAAGAGTCGCACAATTGAGTATTTAAAAAAGTATTGGGGATGAGCGACAGCTGGAAGGGTTGAATGAATTGTTCAAAGACGTCAAATGAGCTAAAAAAACAACAATTTTTTATATAAAAATGAGGCAAAGTTTGAGAGCAAACCTAAGGGAAGCTCTCATTGGAGACACCTGTGCCGTCTCCATCTCTCAGGTGTTGCTTTTCTCTCGTGTGAAGAAAGAAAGCGACAAATATAAATGGATCATGTCACGTGTCCATGCTCCTCCAGGTGTACAATGTGCCGATTGCTTATTAAAAGGTACAAAATAATGTCAGTTGGATGATCCGATGTTATTTCGCCTGGAAAAACTTATTTCAACACATTAAATTGAAGATTAAAAGCAAAAATAACTTGTTTGTCATTTCTGTATCCAACTTTTCAGCTTAATTGAATATGTCACGTGAAGCTTCTGTTACAATAAGAGGAGTGGCACACACACACAGATAGTTACGTTATTGTTTCAGAAAACTGTGCAATATTAATTTTAAAAAAGGGGAGAGAAGTTTGTTCGGAGTTGTGCGCGCGGCCGCCGCGTGTCCCGCGGTCCTTACCTTGCCTGACAGTCTTCAACTTGACGGGACCTCTGCAGTTCCTGATCACGGTCTGCACGTCGTACAACGGTAATCCCGAGATGGAGAGATTCTCCACCTCCAGCAGCAGCTCTCCCTCGTTTAAATTCCCCACCGCGACCTCCTCGTCAACGCGCCCGATGTAGGCGAACTCCCCGTTCTCCGCGCCGCCGCGCAGCGGCACGTACGCGTCTCCGCCGCGGGCGCCTCTGGACACGGAGCACTCGCTGACCCTGAAGGTCCAGTGGTTCTTCTTCAGCGCGGGGTTGGACATCGTGAACAGTTTCTAGAAGACGAATAAAAAAACTATTTAAAAAAGCGGCTGAGGAGTCGCGGCGCCGCTCAGAAAGTCGAGTTGTATCCGGGTGACGCGCAGCGAACTTTCTTTCTCTTCCACGGAACCATGAGTGCCTCTTGACAGTCGCGTGTCTCACTCTCTCCACGGGGTGAGAAATCACGCCATTCCCGCCGGCTCTCCTTCACTCCTTCCTGGGTTTATTCCGTGATCGTCCCCGTTAAATTTTAATCCATCTTCCTCGGTGTGACGCGCGCGGGGCTCCGCTCGCGTCTCGCAGTTCACTTTATTAAATCCTGTTTGTTTCTTTACAAAAATAAACAAAAAACTCACTTTAAATGTGCGCGTTTCTTTGTTTTCTTTAGTTAAAGTGCTACTTTGTGGGCGGTTGACAGCGTCCGCGGCTCGGTGGACCAGGTACGTCGCGCACTCATCCGAGGCTCATTCCCGGTCCGGGGCTCTTGTGTGGCGATGGGAATGTGTTGCTTTTCGCGCCGCGTTCAGGGGCTGTCGGAAAGTTACAACTCCACTCTAGGTGGGAAGTTTATATTAAAATATGAATACATTTTTCGAATAAATATGAATAAAATAGAGGTGGTCATCGTCAGTAAGTTTTTGTTGCCTTAAATTAATTGTTTTGTATTATTTATTTTTTCAAACGACATATTTTCAATTATTTATGTTCTTAAAATTATACTTTTTGTTAAACTCCAGAATATGGTATCTATATCCGACAATATAGACTCCCTATTGAACATGTTTTGAAGCAGATGCATGTAAAAATTTAAAAAATAAATTACTGCCGATATTTTATTCACAATTATAAAATATCCGTTTATTAAATTATACATTTTAGAAAACAATAATTAACTAATTAACCCACTTAAATATGGATTTTAATCACTATATGAGACGTAATTTAAAGTGTAATACAATATATATATATATATATGTGCTTAATGTACATTGTCCCATGGTATTGAGGAGGGACACTGGCGTTTCAAAGTGTGTGCATCGGAAATCGGAGTCCACGTGAAGGCAGCACTATAACGCGCATGCGCGGTGCTCAGGGCAGACTGGGCTATCTTGGCTGTACCTTTCACACCAGAGAGGAGCTGTTGACTGTTATTGAATTAAATTATATATATGATCAAAACACACTTATGAAAAATAGATTGTATCGTGATGTATTTGTCAGATATACAACTTTGTGGAGAAGTGTAATTATTTGAGCTCACACTCAAAAGAAGTGAGTCAAATTTTAAAGTGATGACATCATCCGCCGAGGCTGATACCTGCAAACCTGCCGGACTAGATTCCTGCATTTCAGGCTCGACTGGAGGTTTGCCATGTTTCCAACCTTCCCTCTCTGTTAAGGCACTAACTGTGTGTGTGTGTGTGTGTGTGTGTGTGTGTGTGTGTGTGTGTGTGTGTGTGTGTGTGTGTGTGTGTGTGTGTGTGTGTGTGTGTGTGTGTGTGTGTGTGTGTGTGTGTGTGTGTGTGTGTGTGTGTGTGTGTGTGTGTGTGTGTGTGTGTGTGTGTGGCCCTGACACAGAATTGTCCCTTACATCATACCCATGTTGTGACTCAAACCAGCGGCAGGTATTTGTTCTTTGTTTCTTGTCTCCAGCGACATCGTTTCACATCGTTTCACATCTACATGCCGAAAAAATACTCAATGACAACCTCATCGGGTACAACCGCCATCGCATCACCTCCTATTCTTGCTTCCTCCACTCTTCAAGTGAAGGGGGGGGGGGGGGGGTGGAGAAGAGATGATTGAATGAAAAAAGGCCCTAAACATGTTTCTGTAATGTAAGAATATGGACATTAAAGACAACAGATGCACAATCAGAGGGCGAACCCGCTGCTCGGCGGCCGGGCCTCTCACCTCGGGACCAGCAGATGAGCTGCAAACTAAAAATAAACGTGAAAGCACTCTTTGTCTTGCGGGAGGAGGAACCGTTGGACTGGATGGGACGTGTGGGTGGGGGGGAGGGGGGTATAAGTGCACCTTTTTAAAAGATGAAACGCTACAACAATCCTCACCCGGTCATCCGCCGCTCGTACACGCGGAGCGTAGGCCTGCGGTCGGTGTGCGTTCGCTTCGCTGCGTGGAGGAATTCTCCTTCGCCGGCGTCTGATGGACAATAAACATTCATATGTAAAAGTGCTTAAAACACAATAAAACCCTCAAGAGTCATAAATTATGGACGTCTTCATATTCGCCCGTTAAACTAAAACTAAGTTAACGCCGCCTTTAACTATCGCTATAAAAAATACATAAACCGAAGGGCGACGGCTATTAAAGAGGACGAGAAACAAAAGAGCTTCTGTTGCCGAGGGAGTTAACCGCGAGAGGTTTGAACCTCGAGAGGACGGTTAGCGTCCTGCTCCTGGCTGTAAAACACGTTCATGGTCCCCAGAGGATGAGCTCTACAAACTTTGGTGACTCCACCCCTTTCCCTCTCATTTATCCTCTCGTGCCTCTATATATCTCAACATTTATACTCAATAAAATCGTTTTTTTGCACACGTTCATGGTCCCCAGATGATGATTGTACCAACTTTGGTGACTCCTCCCCTTTCCCCCTGATTTATCCTCTTTTGCCTCCATATATCTCAACATTTATACTCAATAACATCGTTTTTTGCACATGTTCATGGTCCCCAGATGAAGGCCGCTACCGTCTTCGGTGACTCCTCCCCTTTCCCCCTCATATATCCTCTTGTGCCTCCATCAGGTCACAGTTTTGTTCATATTCAGTGAAATATCTCTACTCAGATCTACTCCATAACATAGTTTTTTGCACACGTTCATGGTCCCCAGATGATGAGCACTACCAACTTTGGTGACTCCTCCCATTTTCCTTGCTTTATCCTCTCATGCCTCTATATATCTCAACATCTATCCTCAATAACATCGTTTTTTGCACACGTTTATGGTCCCCAGAGGATGTATCCCACACCGACTGAAGGGATTCTCTGACATTCCCTTTAGGGTGAGATAGATTGCCATGAAAGTTGGTGACATGTCCCCACAGGATGAATTAAAATAGCTCCCTCAGCGCCCCCTTCAGGTCAGAATGTGTAGCCGTTCAATACGTTGTGTTTTATGACACGTTCATGGTTCCCAGAGGATGTAAACCTGTGAGATGGATTGCCATGAAAGTTGGTGGCATGTCCCCACGGGATGAATTACAATAGCTTTACGTGGAACTTCTGAAGCTTCCTCAGCGCCCCCTTCAGGTCAGAATGTGTAATAGCGTTCAATACGTCGTGTTTTATGACAACAAAATGACATTTCCATCTGATGAGAATATGTCATCACCCTCAGACAGTAAACTCAACTAAGATGGTGAACATCTCACCGTAACCGACTGCCTCGGTCTTCACCAGCTGCAGGGGGGGCGGGGCTTGCCACGAAGAGCGGTAGTGATTCATAATTACGCCTGAAAGCACCACGGGGCCCGGGTTCAGCTTCACAGAGAAGAACCGGCACGACTGCATTCTCCTTCATTCACATGTCTGCAGCCTGGGAGGGGGCCGGCTCTTCTCTCTGGCCCCCGATGAAGAATATTCGAGGTCCTCGCCATAGCATAAGGCCACCTAAGTGCCCGTTCCCAGCCCTCGTGTCTGGGTTCATGTGAGCTCCATCTGCCATGTGAGAGTTAACAGGAGCCTCGAGTCTGAGCTCCGCTGTTTGTGGTTTTTTAGGGATGATACTTTGTAAAGGGAGAAGCTGTTCAGCCTTGGAGGCTCGGTTTGATGTTTAAATGTGAATGTGTGATTTGTGTGTGATGGGGGGTTCAGGCTCTGCCGGCTCCCTGTCACACAGCGTCACCAGAATCCTGTGACACATGCACACACACACACACACAGGCAGACACACACACACACACACTGCCACAGGGTCAACGTTTCCTCTCCCCTCTCTACCCGTCCGTCAATCTGCACCCGTCACCCCGCCTTGCTGTGTTTTCCCCCGTCACGTTGTTCCCTCTCTTGCACCACGTGTGGATAAATGCAAATGTTCTGCACGTGCACCCAAAACAGTGTAAAACACACACATCAAACATACACACCACCGTGCAACGTGCACACCACCGTGCATATGTGTATATAATATATATATGTATATAAATACATATATATACATATATATATATAAGTATATGTATACATATAAATATATATTTAATACATATATATATTTAATACATATATATACATATATATGTATATATATACATATATGTATGAATACATATATATATACATATATATATACATATATATTTAATACATATACATATATATGTATTAAATATATATGTATGTATGTATATACAGTATATATACATATATATATTATATATGTGTATATATATGTATGTATATACAGTGTATATACTGTATATATATGTATGTGTATATATACATAGATATATGTATATGTATTAAATATATATGTATATATATACATATATATATATGTATATATATACATATATATTTAATACATATACATATATATGTATTAAATATATATGTATATATGTATGTATGTATATACAGTATATATACATATATATATTATATATGTGTATATATATGTATGTATATACAGTGTATATACAGGACTGTCTCAGAAAATTAGAATATTGTGATAAAGTTCTTTATTTTCTGTAATGCAATTAAAAAAACAAAAATGTCATGCATTCTGGATTCATTACAAATCAACTGAAATATTGCAAGCCTTTTATTCTTTTAATATTGCTGATTATGGCTTACAGCAGGCCTATTCAACTAGCGGCCCGCGGGCCGGATACGGCCCGTTTGAGTTTAACTATGGCCCGCAAGACTGCCTGCAAATCAGTATAGCTTGGTAAGAAAAAATAAAACTGACGGACACGCCTCTTTTATACATTGAGACATCTAACCCAGAGCCATTGAGTTTCACTGTTGCCTCAACCAAACCTGTATGGTTACATATTTATGTTACGCACCCGTGTTGGTTGCCGTTGTTACACCCCTACTGGTTTTCAAACCTACTGGTTTCCCTGCGCTTGCGTGCGTTGTGTTCTCTTCACATCTGCAGCGGGGCTCTGTCTCGCTCACCAGATTCGTCACACATTCACAAACATATTGCTGGAGATCTTCAAGCCACCGTTCATATCCATTTGGGCGATTACGATTGTATAAGTGAGCAGTGCATCACAGCCACGTATGAAGAAATACATTTTCTAAAAAATAAAAATAAAAAGATCGCCCGACCTGGTTTCGATCCCTTTCACGCAAAAGGAGTCTGCACTCAAAGACATGCAGTCTGTGCGCTGTGCCACCAGATAATAGTTTCATCTCAAGTCATTTATATATTGGTGGCTGTAGCTCAGTGGGGTAAGAGGGCCGTCCTTCAACCGCAAGGTTGTGGGTTCGATCCCCGCTCTCCTCATTAGTTGCAAGTTGAAGTGTCCTTGAGCAAGGCACTGAACCCCCAGTTGCTTCCTGGGCGCTTCACCGCAGCCCACTGCTCCTTAATAACTAAGGATGGGTTAAATGCAGAGAACTAATTTCCCCTTGGGGATTACTAAAAGTGTATATTATTATATTGATCAATGAATTCACATTTCTTATGTTTTCATGGGAACAGTTTGGTTGAAGGGATCTGAAACAACTGGTTACCTTGAGCGGATATTTACACTTTGAAACATGTTTATAGTGATGCTTGTTCGCAACACTTTTGCCACACAATACCGACGCATTTTCGTGTGTGACTGTTTACCTGTGGAAATATACATTACTGTTTTTAATTTTTAGCCATTATTTGATCAATATTCTGTGCGGCCCTCACACCCCCCGTGATTTTCTTATTCGGCCCACTTGCTACTGAAGTTGAATAGCCCTGGCTTACAGCTTAAGAAAACTCTAAAATCCTATCTCATAACATTTTAATATTTCCTCAGACCAAGTAAAAAAAAAGATTTATAACAGCTGAGTGTTTGTCAAGGCTCAGGAAACCCTTGCAGGTGTTTCGAGTTAATTAGACAATTCAAGTGATTTGTTTAATACCCTACTAGTATACTTTTTCATGATATTCTAATATTTAGAGATAGGATATTTGAGTTTTCTTAAGCTGTAAGCCATAATCAGCAATATTAAAAGAATAAAAGGCTTGCAATATTTCAGTTGATTTGTAATGAATCCAGAATGCATGACATTTTTGTTTTTTTAATTGCATTACAGAAAATAAAGAACTTCATCACAATATTCTAATTTTCTGAGACAGTCCTGTATATATGTATGTGTGTATATATATATATGTATATGTATTAAATATATACATATATATACATATATGTATATATGTATATGTATGTATATATAAACATATATATATGTATTAAATATATATGTATATATCATCATATCATGTGGTCGTTGTGTTGTGACTCCAGTCTGATGTAAGGAGGACCTGCATGAGGACGTCTCTCATCAACACTCATGAGCCCGATGGCCTTTAGAGGTGGCGCTGCACCATCAGTTCATGTTTATGATGTACACAGTGGGGGACCCCTCCACCACCTCTGACTCTACATGGTGGAACGTGATGGAGTTATTATGGTCTGTCCACAGAGTGCCAGCAGTTCAGAGCCCACACTGGCGTCTTCACTGGCTGCGAGGTCGTCTCACGAGACGCTCGCATGTTCTATTTGTGCGTGATTTAAATCGTACATGTTGTTTGTGCTGCCGTGTCATTTACAAGAGCCTTCATCCTCTCAAAGTGTTGATTGTGAAAATAAATGTGTTTTTATTGCTTTGCGGGCGGATGCAGGACTCACACCGAGCGGGTCGCTGCACGTTTCCATGGCGAGCAACAGTTTGACGCTCAAGAAAAACACGACTTTATGCATTTCACGCACTGAATCCTCCTCAAAGTGATCATCACGAAACCGAACACCACTTCATTTGTATTTAATTGTTTTACACTTTCATTTCCTTTATTATTTAAATTCTTAAATGTGGAACGTCGTGCTATTTTATTTCATTTTATTGTATATTTGTAAAAAATATATATCCTCTGGTTCAGGTCTCCAGAGGCCTCTGGTTCAGGTCTCTAGAGGCCTCTGGTTCAGGTCTCTAGAGGCCTCTGGTTCAGGTCTCTAGAGGCCTCTGGTTCAGGTCTCCAGAGGCCTCTGGTTCAGGTCTCTAGAGGCCTCTGGTTCAGGTCTCTAGAGGCCTCTAAAGGTGTGCAACGTCCCAGGTGGTTATCAGTTCCCACCATCTTCAAACAGCGGCAGGAGGGGGGGGGGGGGGGGTAGTGAGGAATTTGCAACCCCCCCCCCCCCCTCCTCCTCAATCAAAGGAGCACCTGGGCCCAGCGGTCCCCTTGTTGGCCGACAGGTATTTGAAGGCTGCTCTGAGGTCAGTGAGCCGGCGGTTTGATTCCAGTCGGTAGTGGCAGCTTCACGAGAAGACTGTAAACATGACCTCTGACCTCTGACCTCTGACCTCTGGGTTCAAGTCTGTTGACCACACGTGTGCCTCTTCTTCTTCTTCTTTTTCTTCTTCTTCCTCCTCCTCCTCCTCCTCCTCCTCCATCTCCTCCTTTTTCTTCTTCTTCTTTCTGAAGTAAAATACAAAGAAAGAAAACTCAGAATAGAGTCCTGACTTTACCTCATTAGTCCCGCCCCCTTGCCCTCCTGTCATTGGCTGTGATGTGACCTCTGAAGCAGAGTGGCGACCTTCTCGAGCGCCACGGAGGACGTGAGGTCACGCGCAGGCGGCCTCCAGGGTGCATACGTAGGATTACACTGTCGGTGTTTGTGTGTGTGTGTTTGTGTGTGTGTGTTTCTGCGTGTGTCTGTGTGTGTGTGTTTGTGTGAGTGTGTGTGTGTCTGTGTGTGTGTGTGTGTTTCTGTGTCTGTGTCGGTGTGTATTTCTGTGTGTGTGTGTGTTTGTGTGTGTCTGTGTGTGTGTGTTGGGGTGTGTCTGTGTGTGTTTGTGTGTGTCTGTGTGTGTGTGTTTCTGTGTCTGTGTGTATTTCGGTGTGTGTGTGTGTTTGTGTGTCTCTGTGTGTGTGTGTTTCTGTGTCTGTGTGTGTGTGTGTAGGGGTGTGTCTGTGTGTGTTTGTGTGTGTCTGTGTGTGTGTGTTTCTGTGTCTGTGTGTCGGTGTGTATTTCTGTGTGTGTGTGTGTTTGTGTGTGTGTGTCTGTGTGTCGGTGTGTATTTCTGTGTGTGTGTGTGTTTGTGTGTGTCTGTGTGTGTTGGGGTGTGTCTCAGTGGCGGTTCGTCCATAGGGGGCGCTAGGGCGCCGCCCCTCTTAAAATTTGGAGATGAAAAAAAAAAAAGAAAAAAAAAAAAAATCTGTCAAAAAACATTATATGCCAAATCATTTAAATAGTAAATATACCGTGTTGACGCGCTAAATGTGTGTGGGAGACCGTAAGCCCCTGTCAACAACCACTTAAGTTAATGTGAACAAATATAATATATCGCCATTATCACGGAGAGAAGCCCCTCCCCTTTTTCGGGGCGCTGGTCTAACGTGTGTGTACGGCATCGATACAACATTTCAGTCGTTTTGGCAATGACGGCTTCTCATTGGCGGATGAAACCGGGAATCTTGGGGCGCACAAATGTGCGCACGCGATTGGATTATTCGGCAGATCAGAGACCCGTATGTTCCCTCAGCCCATAGAGCAGTGTTGCCAGGTCCGCGGTTTTCCTGCGGAATCGGGCCACTTTTGAAGTGTTGCGCGGGTTGAATTTTTTGTCCTTGGTTCGGGTAGACCTATTTTGCATGCAAATTACATGAATATCTTTAAATAAAAATCCATATTTTAAATGAAATAATTTATTCATACCCAAATCCTACCAAACTGACTCCAGATCAGCACGTACACATTTTATTTATGATAATATACTGTATCTAATTACACAAGGCCATTTTAGGACATAGGGGAAATAACTGTTTAGGAAAACTGCTTTTAATGCTGGCAAACTAAACATATGTTGTTACTTTGTAGATATTACAATATATTTGGCAATGATAGCAATGCTGTTGGACTTTAAAAGCAGTGTATATGGTTTGGCACGGGCATATTTTGAGTTCTGATATTGGGCTGGTTTTGGGCTGGTTTTGATTGGCCATTGGGCTGGTTTTGTCACACAGACCTGGCAACCCTGCTCACAATGGTTTTATATTGCTGAGGGTGAGTTGAGTGAAAACGATGTTGCACTATTTTGGCTATATTCTTTTATAAAATTAACCGTTTATGTTACATACAGTAATGGTCGCAAATACGATCACGGCGTCCAGCTGTCGTGTCATTTAGACCGTCAACATATACGTTTGGTGGCGGTCTCATTGAGCCACTTTGGCACCGTTTGTTTAGCTACATCCGGTCGCCCGACGTATATTTTCCTTGTGTAAATTGTGTTTTGCGTGTCTAGGAAGTGGAAGTGCAGAGACAGATCAGAAGGCAAATGTGTGTGTTCTGTTGTCTTCTGCAGGTATGTGTTTCCTTTGTTCAAAGTTAGAATTTTCTCTGTTTCTGCTGAAATGACTCTAGCTCATGTAGTTATTTATTTTGTCCATTAGGGTCTCTGTTTTCCCTTGTATGTTACATGTCATGGTTTTTGATGAGAATTGTTATTATTTAGATTTAATGTGGTCCTGTCTTCCATGGACAATGGTTTTATTTTGCTGAGGGAAGTGGAAGTGCAGAGACAGATCAGAAGGCAAATGTGTGTGTTCTGTTGTCTTCTGCAGAATAAATAAGTGCTGGGAAAATCCACCATCTGAGCCGACTTCTTCCATGCCCGTTCCACATCTGTAACATCTGCTCTGAACCTCTTTCATGTGAGGGTGAAACTCTTTTATTTTGCAAACCTCTAAAACCCAACCCAATGTTTCTTAAAGAATTCTGCTCTGAACCTCTCATGCCCAAAGTTACAGTGTGTTGATAGTTGTTATTGGACAGTGTTGATGAGCACGCTGTGTTCTTGAAATAAAGCTTTGGTTTTTACAATATTCTACTCAAAACCTCTTTTCTTCTCATTGTTGAGTGCTATTTAAACCGCGTCGCCCAACTGCGCCCCCCCAAAAAAAAATTTCACCAGCCGCCACTGGTGTGTCTGTGTGTGTGTTTCTGCGTGTGTCTGTGTGTGTTTGTGTGTGTCTGTGTGTGTGTGTTTCTGTGTCTGTGTGTTGGTGTGTATTTCTGTGTGTGTGTGTTTGTGTGTGTCTGTGTGTGTTTCTGTGTCTGTGTGTGTTGGGGTGTGTCTGTGTGTGTGTGTTTCTGCGTGTGTTTGTGTGTGTGTGTGTGTTTCTGCATGTGTTTGTGTGTGTCTGTGTGTGTCGGTGTGTATTTCTGTGTGTGTGTGTGTCTGTGTTTCTGTCTGTCTGTGTGTGTGTTGTGTGTATCTCTCTGTGTGTGTGTGTTTCTGCGTGTGTCTGTGTGTCTGTGTCGGTGTGTATTTCTGTGTGTGTCTGTGTCGGTGTGTGTGTGTTTGTGTGTGTGTGTCTCTGTGTCTGTGTGTGTGTCGGTGTGTATTTCTGTGTGTGTGTGTGTCTGTGTGTGTGTGTGTGTGTGTGTGTGTGTGTGTGTGTGTGTGTGTGTGTGTGTGTGTGTGTGCAGATGAAGGGTGCACCACACCGCTGCGGGGCCCGTGGTGATGACTCGGTCTCTTCCTGGAGGAACCGGACTCATTAGCCGTCTGCCGATCCTCCGTGACCGGATCCACGCGGGACCGGATCCACGCGGGACCCGATCCACGTGGGACCCGATCCACGTGGGACCCGATCCACGTGGGACCCGATCCACGTGGGACCCGATCCACGCGGGGCGCCACTGGCACACTGACCCAGAAGCAGAGAGGCAATCGGGCTGAAAGGAAAACCCCCAAAACTCTCATAGCCTCCATCTTTGGCGGAGGGGAGTGAATCTGCATTAATCAAAGATCATCTCTTGGGTCCGGGGCTCACTCCTCGCCTCTTTTGGGAGCCGGTCTCCTCGTCTCTTCCTCTTCGTGAATCCGGTTATTTCCGCGGTGCAAACACTTAATAATGAGGCCAGTGACGGCAGCTCTGCGCCCCGGAGGGAGTGATGCTGCTAAAAGTTCATCGTGACCCGAGGTCGTCGATGTTTTGAGCCGTTATCACGGGGAGCAAGAGAAGTGCTTTATGTGGAATATCATCTATATTATGCACGGTATGCGAGATATTAAGTAGTACAAGCATTTGATATGTTTTTGTGTTATACTAACAATGGATCAAAAAGCATATGTATTTATATATATATACAGTAGCCATAAAGCATAAAGAGTGCATATAGTAATATAAATATTCACATATATATATATATAATTATATATATATATGTAGATCACAATACCTCTTTGAGGCTATACTGTATATGTATATATATATATATATAAATACATGTTTATATATATAAACATGTATATATATATATGTTTATATATATAAACATTTATTTTACTATACCTCTTTGTGGCTATACATTATGTGTATATACTGTCTATATATATATATATATTTATGTATTTTATATATATTTATATACCTCTGTGTGGCTGTGTATGTACATTATATATATGTATATATAAATATATATATATATATAACATTATTATTCTCCTTTAAATATTTCTACTTGTGTATATGATTAATAACAGCCATGTGTAAATTACTCTATAATTACATGTTTCATTAAAGAGGAACACACGCAATTAACTGAATGATTTAACACCTCAATTTCATTTGGAGGCTGACATGGTGCCACCGGGAGATTACAGGTGATTTATCTAATAACCTCTCATCCATCTCTCTCCCCCCCCCCCTCTCTCTCTCTCTCTCTCTTGCCTTTAGACAAACAATTAAATAAATAAAAAGTTATAAATGTTAATAGTTGTTTAAAAAAATGTAACAACAACAAATAACCACAAAGAAATAAGAATACAATTGAATATGATTTTTAAAAAAAATCTAAGAAAACACTTTGAATCTGTAGATACTGCTTAATAGTAGGGCTGTCAATCGATTAAAAAAATTTAACTAATTAATCGCACCTTTTGAAATTGCGATTAATTAATCGCGATTAATCGCGATTAATCGCAATTAATCGCAATTAAAAGTTAAAAGTTAAAAGTTCATTCTTTTTAAAGACAAAACTTCACACAGAGCTGTGTTTTCAAAGAGGCTCCTGCATATACAGTGCCAGCGAGGTATTTAATATCGTGGATGATAAATTGTTTCTTCAGTGAAACATCAGATTAGTAAAAAAAAAAAAGTATATTGAGACCCCATTGGTCCTGTCATCTTTAACACTGAACAGCAGCAGACCCAGTGGCCTTGGGAACTGACTGACATTCACATGTGTCACGTTAACCCTCTGGAGGCTGGGGGCATTTTATACATTTTACAAAAAAAATTAAATTCACCGTTTAACCCTTGTGTTGCCTTCGGGTCATTTTGACCCGAATCAATATTACACCCTCCTGCCGCCCTCGGGTTAATTTGACCCCATTCAATGTTTAATGTCGGTGTTCTTTCGGTAGTCAACAAACAAACATAAAGTGCCTCACACTTAAACTTGGAAAACAATATTAATTCTAATAATTTTCTGGAGGTTTTAATTGCTGGCGTCAAATTGAACCCAAAGGGTAAAATATGTTAGTAAATATAAAGGTAACAGGAGGGTGAAACATTGAATCGGGTCAAAATGACCCAAAGGCGGGGGGAGGGTTAAATATTTAATCGGGTCAAAATAACCCGAAGGCAACACAAGGGTTAAAAGTGTTTCCCTTCTTTTTAAAGACAAAACTTCACACAGAGCTGTGTTTCAAAGAGGCTCCTACATATACAGTGCCAGCGAGGTATTTAATATTGTGGATGATAAATTGTTTCTTCAGTGAAACATCAGATTAGTTAAAAAAAAAGAAGTATATTGAGACCCCATTGGTCCTGTCATCTTTACCACTGAACAGCAGAACCAGTGGCCTTGGTAACTGACTGACATTCACATATGTCACGTTAACCCTCTGGAGGCTGGGGGCATTTAATACATTTTACAAAATAAATTAAATTCACCGTTTAAAGTCTTTTGCATGTGACACACCCCCACGTGTTATACATCAAACATTCCAGAACAATCTCAGCTCTGAAATGAGCCTTCATTGTCCTCGCGCCGTGTCCTCTGGTTCTCTGACTGACAGGCTGCTAAATGAGCCTAACCTGTGAGGTGGGAGGTCCTTTGTGATTTACTGAGTGTTCATTGGTTTTTTTCCCCCCGAAATGTTGACAGACAAACGGATTGACCAATCACGTTGAAGGTTTCGTGTGTCGCATTCTTTCCGCGCCGCGTCACCCGACACGTCGCCCCTCCGTTCCTCTGAGTATCAGAGGGGGAGACGGGAGGAAGGAGGAGCAGGAGGAAACCCGACTGATTCATCCACGAGTTAAACTGATTTCTGCTCCTTATTTTCGCGGAGAAATGATTGTTTTAAAAACGGAAACAGTGTCAAACCGTACTGCCGCGGTTTAAAAAAAAAAAAAAAAATGCGTTAATTGCGTTAAAATATTTTAGTGCGTTAACGCGGCCAAATTAATCGCATAGATTAACGCGTTAACGCTGACAGCCCTACTTAATAGTGTTATTATTATCATTGTTATGACAATTTCTCATATACTGTAAGCCTAAATAAGTATATTTATTATTTGTATAAAGGTTAAATGTCATTTCACAAGTTTAAAAAAGTGCCCTGAATTTCTTTTGAACTGCTCCTGGATTCAGTCAGTGAGTAAAAAAATGCCCCCTAAAAAAAAAAAGTAAACTTCCTCCCCTGTCGTTAATATCCCGGAGAAATCACCTCCTCTCCGGCCGAATAACTTTCCAATCCGGTCGCTATGATGTCGCCTGATTCATCCCGAGTTATCCCCCAAATACCCAACAGCACTCCCTCAAGTGTAAATCCACCGGAGGGCCTGCTGGATGAACGAGGGACTACTTTCTCCTCTTTTGTTTGCGCCCTTTTGGTCGGATCACTGCACAGATGTGTTTAATAAGATTAGTTATTGTTTCCTCCCCTCTGATTATGCAACTTAACGAGCCAGAGCCGTGTGTGTGTGTGTGTGTGTGCCGGGAGAGCGTGAGAACTCTTTCTAACCAACACTATTTGCCTTTTTGAATATTCAAACGAGTTCTCGGGAAGATGCAAAACACGGAGGTGCTCGTCAGAGAGGACGGCTGAAGACCGTCTCTACAACTTCGATTTATATTTATATCATTATATACACTCTTTATGGCTATACTATGGATATTTATATCAATACACTACTGTGAATATTTATAAAAAATATACTGTGTATATATATATATATATATATATATACAGGATAGCCATAAAGTGATACACATATTCATATATATATATATATATATATATATATCTTCTTCCTCCTCCTTATTATTCCTCTTCCTCCTCTTCTTCTTCTTCCTCTTCTTTTCGTCCTCTTCTTCTTTCTCCTCCTCCTCATTCTTCTTCCTCCTCCTCGTCTTCCTCCTCCTCCTCCTCCTCCTCCTCCTCGACATCAAAAGCCTGAGGAGGATACCTGTATGGCTGTAGCCTGACGTCACGGATCTCTGTGTTTTCACATTAGAAACAGATGACATGGGCTCCCTCTGCTGGTCATGTGAGGTATTGCATCATGGCTCATCAAAAAACGGTTTTATTTTACATTTTGCGAAAAAAAATGGTTATCAAATT
>NC_079405.1:27432008-27444508 GCF_029220125.1 Pseudoliparis swirei | reverse complement strand
ATGTCCCAGCGAGGCCGCGGCGCGACAGGGTGACGGATGGCTCCACACGGTGGAACCGACAGGACTCTGGAAACTTCTTCACCACAAAAGAAAAGGGGGAAGAAGAAGAGGAAAAAAAATCAATTTCAGGTTATGTGGCGTAGAATTAATGCGCCGTAGTGACTGAGCTGAGGGGAGAAAGTCTTCCTGAGGGGCGGGGCTGTGACAGCGTCACAGTAAATAACCGTGGATATGTTCCTGTGCAGTAACAGGTGATGAAATAACATGCTTTAAAAAGAGGGGGGGGGGGCAATAAAAAGAAGTCCTCACACTCACTCTGAAGTGATGCTCTGCCGCCGTTCCTCGGGCCTAATACAGATCCAGAAAGGCCGGTCCAGATCCAGCTGGGGCTCGCATCCAAACGAGGGTCCCGGGGAGACTGGCGTCAACAAGATGGATGGCGGGGCAACGAGCTTCAAACTGGGCGCACTCAGCCCAGACGTCATTGGGAACCCGGGCTGAATAAAGAGGTGGCGGACCCCCCCGCCTCGCTCTGCCCTAACAGGAGGCGCCGCCCGGCCCGACGGCAGACCATAAATAAACCCTGTCGGCGTGTCACTGGGAAAGAACACACTCACCTGAGCACACTCACTCAACGGGGTCACGAGGGAGACGCCGGATTGTAAGTGTGTTTTTACTGACAATGCACTGTGACATGTTTGTGTTCAAATGAAAATACTAATCCTTAATATTATAAGACTAAATAAGTCTCTTTGTTTATGTATGTTCATAATAGGCCTACTTCAGGCTCCAGTTTACTTCATCAACCTCTTTGGACAATTTATTTGTATATATTTATTTAGTTATGAGGTCCATTTGTAGACCATGCTACACTAAATAACATAAATACTGCGGTTGAATATGTCTTGAACTCACAATCACTATAATACCAGCCCATAATGAAGATACTTTATATATATATATATCTCTCTGGTGGAATTAAATACATGCAGTATACATAATATGTATACTGCATGTATTTAATTCCACCAGAGATATATATATATATATATATTTATATGTATTTACTTCCACCAGAGATATATATATATATATTTATATGTATTACATATAAATATATATATATATCTCTGGTGGAAGTAAATACATGCAGTATAAATATAAATATATATATATTTGTTAATTTTTTATTAATTCATTATAAATCAATCAATATATTTGTTTTATTTATTACATACATAAAAATCAATATATATATTTTTTCATATTTAATACATTTAAATATATATATATATATACAGTATACATATATACAACAAATATATATATATATATATATATCTACATATATATATATGTCACGCTGCAAGAACAGAGAGACTGAGACGGAGTTTCTTTCCTCAGGCCATCAGGACTGTGAACTCCGACCTCACCAGGACCCCCACATAGACCCACACAACTGCCCCTCTTAGGCACACACACACACACACACACACACACACACACACACACACACTTACTGTAAATATTGTGTTGTTTTTTATTGTAAATAGTGTGTACTTGTTGCCCTTGCACATTCCTGCTGAGCATTGCCACTTTCATTTCACTGCACACCCTGTGTGTGTATGTGACAAATAAAACATCTTGAATCTTGAATCTTGAATCTTGAATATATACATATTGAAGCGACAGAAAACGTTCTCTGGTAAAGCTTTTCGCGGTCATGTGACGCGCATGCGCCGCGACGTCATGCGGAAGTAAGTCAGCCAAGATGGCGGCGTCCTTGACAGGCGTGTTGATGCTCAGCGGTTGCAGATGCACGCGCCGTGCAGCCGGCGGGAGAAGACCGTGAGAGCGCGAGCATGGAGAGGCGCGAGCTCGTCGCGTCGCTGGTGGTGAGCTGGGCTGTTAATATCCGCGTTAATGTCCCCACCAGGCAACCGTTAACGTGTATTTAATCATACCTGTGTGTCTTGTTGCTGGCAGTTGACTTCTAGCTTGAGTCTGTTACGATATGTTCGTGTTCAGCTTGTAAGACGTAAAGGAGTTCATCTTTTTTTTTTGCGACGTGTCGTGACAGAAGTAATGTGTCAACTCGGGGGTCTGCGCAACTACGGAAGCTCGAAGAGTACAGACATAATACGTGACTGTTTCTGACATATTGAGCTGAATTAAATGAAGAACAAATATCCATAGTACCTTAGTCGTACTGCTCCGTTATTCCATGTGAGATTATCTTTGTTCTATTGACTAATTTACACTAATGAGGTCGTTCACACTCAAAGCACCACACACTTTATTTTTACTTTAAATGTTTTTCTTATGAATCATAAGTGTCTGTCTCCTGTTCTACCTCCACTGCACTGCCTTCAAGAGGAAATGACATTGTTTATCGTTAATTCACATGTATTTACCACTTTACCAGACAGATTAAAGCCTCTTAAAATGAAATGTAAAACATTATGATGCGTCGTTACAGATTAAACTAGAACGGGCACTCGGTAGAGCGCATACCTTCGCATATCACAAGATTGGGCATTGAATTATGAACATGTTGGCATTTGCTGCATGCCAATTGGATAGAAATTGACCGCGCTATGCTAAAAAGAAGATGTTGACCTTTTAGTGACCTTGACCTTTGACCCGACCGATCCCAAAATCTAATCAAATGGTCCCTTGATAATAACCAATCATCCCACCAAATTTCATGCAATTCCGTTTAATACTTTTTGAGTTATGCGAGTAACACGCATATAAATAAATAAATACACGGCGATCAAAACATCACCTTCCGCATTTTCAATGCGAAGGTAACTACTCTGTATATGAATTGGCTCTCCCATCGGTGTCCTATAGCTGCAGCAGGTGTACCTTCTGCACACACTACCTCCAAACAGCTGACGGGACAAGTGTGGTGGCATGTGGGGGCTAAAGCCTGTTGACTTGCCCCCAAATGGCTCTAAAGACAAACAAAAAAAGGATATAAATTCATGCAAGTTTCAAGTAGAGATCTGAATCTCGTGTCTCCAGGCCGGCGGCTGTGCCGGGATGTGTGTGGACCTGACCCTCTACCCGCTGGACACCCTGAAGACCCGACTGCAGAGTCAGCAGGGCTTCTACAAGGCGGGGGGCTTCCGGGGCATCTACGCCGGGGTCCCCTCCGCCGCCGTCGGCTCCTTCCCCAACGGTACGGCGCTCATTAACCCTGTGTGTGTGTGTGTGTGGAGACCTTGACCGTTGCACCATCCACAACAGTGTAGTGTTTTCAGGGTCACAGTGCAGTGAGAATGAGTTTGAGCGCCACCTTGTGGCCTGTGGACGAATCGTTTTAAGTGAAAGTGGTTTAATTAATTTGCTTTGCATTGTTGTATTTATATATATCATCAGGCGTTCAGCTCGTGCTCCCGTTCTTTATTCCTCATCCTCGCCGGCTCTTTACTTGCGGTAAAATACAAAATAACGAGGATAACGAGGAGCTGGATTTTTTTCAATGTACTTTTCTTTTCTTCCGGATATCATTTGGATGTCTTTTCAACTCCATTTCCACGTCGGCCGTTTTGAATGGAAGAAGTTGAAGATGCACAGATATTTTGTACTCTATTTGGTTATTAAAGGGTGCAAACGGAAGGTATTTGATAATTAGTATTAAAAGTCGGCCTCGCTGAGCCCACATCGTCATAAATGAGCATGTCGGACACCGAATGATGAAGACGATGCGTTCAAGTCACATGAAACCTGTTTGCTGCAGTTTAAAGAAATTAATTCAACACTTTTTGCAGACTGCCGGTCAGAAAGAACCGAACTCTATCCGCATGATACACACTTAACTTTCCTAGCTTTTACCAAAATTACACACACACACACACACGCATGCACTCACACACCTCGGGTTCTCCCCTGTCAGTGGTCGTGAGGGATATTAATTGCTGTTTGCCGGTTGACTAATGGGCCTTAAATGGCTGCGGTTCTGCTTGATTTCAGCCGCCGCTTTCTTTGTCACCTACGAATGCACAAAGTCGCTGCTCGGCGCCGGAGGGGCGGGACACGTGGCACCTGTCACTCACATGCTGGCCGCCTCCCTGGGGGAAGTGGTAAGTCTTCCGCTCGCCCAACTTTTGCCTCCTTTTTCGTTTGGATTTCCGTCTGTCGGCTCACGATTAAAAATTAATATTTCATTAATTCCTAGAATGACCCTCTTTGTTCCTCTCCCACCACCTCTCAACATTTTGAAAGGCAATTAAAGACATTTTCAAGTTTCTTTATTTGAAAGGCAAAATTCTTTTATTTTGAAAGACAAACAAATGATTTGATTTTGAAAAGCAAGAAAGTTTAAGTCTCTTACGACCACTATTATAACACTAATCTAGAACTACATTAAATACTTAAATCAGTTTTGTTACACCGCAACTAGAAGCTAAAATATATAAAAATATATAAGAATATTAGGGACTCAAATTATCTACCTGGTTACAGGCAATAAAAGACATTTTTTAAATGTCTTTATTTCAAATGCAAAAAATGTCTTTTATTTTGAAAGGCAAGAAAGTGAATTATCTCTTAAGACCACTATTATAACACTAATCTAGAACTACATTAAATACTTAAATCAGTTTGGTTACATCGCAACTAGAAGATAAAATAAATAAAAATATTAGGGACTCAAATTATCTACCTGGTTACAGGCAATAAAAGACATTTTTTAAATGTCTTTATTTCAAATGCAAAAAAATATTTTATTTTGAAAGTAAATACGACGATGTCATCACTGGCTGTTTACTCGTCTTCTCTCCCGGCCCGGGGCCCCCAGAGTCGGCCATCTTCATCAGGGGAATTCAGGCTTGAAACCAACACAATTTCCTCAGCCCCCCCCCCCCCCCCTGTGAACCACAGGATCTGAGCCCGATGGGGGCCACGGTGCTCACTTCGGGGGGGGGGGGGGATGCCCGTGGCCCCCCTGCTATACCATCATGGCTTTCTTCAAAATACTCTCTCTTAGTATTCATGGCTTCTGGGATGGATGTGATTCATCCAAGTTTTGCATGTTTATGAAACGTGTGTGTGTGGGGGGGGGGGGGGGGGGCGTGAGAAGTGGCCACGCCCCCGACCGCAGCTATTGGTCGCAGGCCAGATGAGAGGGGGAGGCCGAGGTCGCGGCTTCCTTTTAATATTGTAACAGAGGAACATTTCTCTAATATTATAATGTAAATCCATTTAATTTGAACCCTTCCAAATAAAAGCACAGGATTATTTTATTTTTTGAATTTCTTGAAGAAAAGGTGATCACATGTCTTTTCAGCCGTTGTTGTGCGGCGCTCCCGCGAAGAAGGTGTAAGCTGATGGCGTCTGTCAGGCTCCAGCAGGCTGTTATCCAGCCATTAGATCAGATTTATCTTCATTCCCATTGGCTCGACGTCTGCCCTGAAAGCTCATTTGTCAAGCCCCCCCCCCCCCCCCCCCCCCACACACACACACACTCACCACACCGCCACCACCACCACCACATCTGCAGGAGGATGTACTGGAAAATACAGTGTGACATGACGAGGCGGGGGGGGGGGGGGGGGGGGCTGGCAGCCACTTAACTTGGCCCGGAGGAATAATCCATGCATCGCCTCGGAGCGGCGGCGTGATTTATCGGCTGTTGTTTCAAAGTGTCCTCGTCTCTTCCCTTTCTCCTTCGTGACCCTTTCAAAAAAAATAAAAATATGTTTTATCCATCTCTTCCTTTTCCGTCGACCCCGTATTTTTCGGTCTTTCTCGATTCTAGTGTTTTCTAGGACTGTGGCGTGTGGGGAATGAACAGGTTTATTATGGGATGGCTCGTACAGGGATGGAGATGTCACTGGCAGGCTGCCCTCTACCTGTATGTGACGTGACCTTGAGGCTCTATTCCTCCTCTCTGGAGTAGTTTTAGAGCAGGGGTGCTCAATACGTCGATCGCGGCGACCTGCCAGTCGATCGCGGCGTAGTATTGGTAGATCGCATGACATTAAAAAAAATTGGCCCGCCCCCCTGTCACTTTCTCTCGAGCGCCACATTACAGCAGCAGCATGTCATTTCTGTCTCTTCGTGTCGCGTTAACAGTCCTCTGCCCGCCGTCTCGTGCGCCGCGGAGCTCCCGACACCGGTTTGCGCGCATCGGGATGGACGGAGCAAAGAAAAAGTCACTCTAGCACCCCCCCCCCCACCCGTCCCCCGTCAACAACTCTTCTCGGGTCGCGCGCGGCAGGTGAGCACACTTACTAGCACCCCCCCCCCCGTCGGTCGATCGCCTTGACTTGGTCACATAATAAGTAGCTCGCATGCTGAAAAAGTGTGAGCACCCCTGTTTTAGAGCATCTGTAGGTCCACTTATTGCATCATAATCATATCTGGAGAGCCTCTGGTCTCGATGGAGAGCCTCTGGCCTCGATGGAGAGCCTCTGGCCTCGATGGAGAGCCTCTGGCCTCGATGGAGAGCCTCTGGTCTCGATGGAGAGCCTCTGGCCTCGATGGAGAGCCTCTGGCCTCGATGGAGAGCCTCTAGCCCTCGATGGAGAGCCTCTGGCCTCGATGGAGAGCCTCTAGGCCTCGATGGAGAGCCTCTGGCCCTCGATGGAGAGCCTCTGGTCTCGATGGAGAGCCTCTGGCCTCGATGGAGAGCCTCTGGCCTCGATGGAGAGCCTCTGGTCTCGATGGAGAGCCTCTGGCCTCGATGGAGAGCCTCTGGCCCTCGATGGAGAGCCTCTGGTCTCGATGGAGAGCCTCTGGTCTCGATGGAGAGCCTCTGGCCTCGATGGAGAGCCTCTGGCCTCGATGGAGAGCCTCTGGTCTCGATGGAGAGCCTCTAGCCCTCGATGGAGAGCCTCTGGTCTCGATGGAGAGCCTCTGGCCTCGATGGAGAGCCTCTGGTCTCGATGGAGAGCCTCTAGCCCTCGATGGAGAGCCTCTGGCCTCGATGGAGAGCCTCTGGCCTCGATGGAGAGCCTCTGTCCTCGATGGAGAGCCTCTGGTCTCGATGGAGAGCCTCTAGCCCTCGATGGAGAGCCTCTGGCCTCGATGGAGAGCCTCTAGGCCTCGATGGAGAGCCTCTGGCCCTCGATGGAGAGCCTCTGGCCTCGATGGAGAGCCTCTGGCCCTCGATGGAGAGCCTCTGGCCCTCGATGGAGAGCCTCTGGCCTCGATGGAGAGCCTCTGGCCTCGATGGAGAGCCTCTGGTCTCGATGGAGAGCCTCTGGCCTCGATGGAGAGCCTCTGGCCTCGATGGAGAGCCTCTGGTCTCGATGGAGAGCCTCTGGCCTCGATGGAGAGCCTCTGGCCTCGATGGAGAGCCTCTGGCCCTCGATGGAGAGCCTCTGGTCTCGATGGAGAGCCTCTGGTCTCGATGGAGAGCCTCTGGCCTCGATGGAGAGCCTCTGGTCTCGATGGAGAGCCTCTGGCCTCGATGGAGAGCCTCTAGCCCTCGATGGAGAGCCTCTGGCCTCGATGGAGAGCCTCTAGGCCTCGATGGAGAGCCTCTGGCCCTCGATGGAGAGCCTCTGGTCTCGATGGAGAGCCTCTGGCCTCGATGGAGAGCCTCTGGTCTCGATGGAGAGCCTCTGGCCTCGATGGAGAGCCTCTGGCCCTCGATGGAGAGCCTCTGGCCTCGATGGAGAGCCTCTGGCCTCGATGGAGAGCCTCTGGCCCTCGATGGAGAGCCTCTGGCCTCGATGGAGAGCCTCTGGCCTCGATGGAGAGCCTCTGTCCTCGATGGAGAGCCTCTGGTCTCGATGGAGAGCCTCTAGCCCTCGATGGAGAGCCTCTGGCCTCGATGGAGAGCCTCTAGGCCTCGATGGAGAGCCTCTGGCCTCGATGGAGAGCCTCTGGCCTCGATGGAGAGCCTCTAGCCCTCGATGGAGAGCCTCTGGCCTCGATGGAGAGCCTCTGGCCTCGATGGAGAGCCTCTGTCCTCGATGGAGAGCCTCTGGTCTCGATGGAGAGCCTCTAGCCCTCGATGGAGAGCCTCTGGCCTCGATGGAGAGCCTCTAGGCCTCGATGGAGAGCCTCTGGCCCTCGATGGAGAGCCTCTGGCCTCGATGGAGAGCCTCTGGCCTCGATGGAGAGCCTCTGGCCTCGATGGAGAGCCTCTGGCCTCGATGGAGAGCCTCTGGCCCTCGATGGAGAGCCTCTGGCCTCGATGGAGAGCCTCTGGCCTCGATGGAGAGCCTCTGGCCCTCGATGGAGAGCCTCTGGCCTCGATGGAGAGCCTCTGGCCTCGATGGAGAGCCTCTGGCCTCGATGGAGAGCCTCTGGCCCTCGATGGAGAGCCTCTGGCCCTCGATGGAGAGCCTCTGGCCCTCGATGGAGAGCCTCTCCTCACCTCGTCGTCTGCTGCAGGAAATTGAAACCTGTCTCCAGCGGCGGGGAAACGGAGGAGCCTCCGATCGCAGCCGGCCTCCTAATTAACGAGATCCAACAGCTTGTAAATAAAGATGAATGGTTGCGGGGAATTTTGTTTTTAAAAAATCCCCCGCCGGCGTGTTTTTACGAGGCCGAGGACGAAGCGGCTCCACTAAACGGGAAGTAAGGACCCCGACTCCACCTGCAGGATGCGACTATCATCCTCTTTAAGCTGCGGTCACATTGTTTCATCAGCGAGATCTCCTCCCCATTTATTTATTTATCCCCCCCCCCCCCCCCCGTCTCTCCGCTCGGCGCCGTCCTCCTCCCCGGGAAGCGCAAATTACTCCCAAATAAACAATGTCCCTAATTTATTTGGTACATAATCTTTGGCTCATTCGCCCGGTGACAGGAGAGGAAAGGGGCCGTCTCATCTCGCGGCCTCCTCCCTCGTCCAATTACATCGGTAATTACTTGTCACGGCCGCTTTCTTTCCATTTGGCCGCCTTTTCATTCGGCTCCTTTTCGTGGAGAGAATTGGTTTGGGGGGAAACACGATGTAGAAACGGGAAGTCGACCAAAGGGAGGAGGGCAAATGAGATCCCCGAGTCGGATGCGGTGCCAGCTGGGGTCGTCGCAGTGTGCACGTTTGGCCACTTGGTGGCGCTGTTGCACCGCGGTGAGGGTTGCGGCCGCTCGCCTGAGATGCTTGAATTCTTCATTCAAGTCTTTTTTTTGTTTCTGCTCTTTCGTACAGATGATAAAGTCCGTGGGGTCGTCGCGTATTGTAAAAGTAGAGAACGGACATTCGCGATGCGTTCAAGGTCCAGGGCGAAGCAAACGGTGAACGATGGTCGGGAGAGCTGCGCCCGGACGTCTGTGATTTCACTTCCAGGCCCGCCGACCTCCTCTGGTGTGCTCTCCACATCGATGCACCGTGTTGACCCCCCCCCCCCCCTCCTGCAGGTGGCGTGTCTGATCCGGGTGCCCACGGAGGTGGTGAAGCAGAGGACCCAGGCGGCGCCCTCCTCCTCCACCCGCCGCATGCTGCTGGCCACGCTCACGGAGGAGGTACGGCGGTCACATCGAAGAATCAGAATCAGAAACAGGTTTATTGCCAAGAATGTTTTCACAAACAAACGAGGAACTTTCTTTGGCGGAAGGTGCAAGAATCGCGCACCAAGACACCGAGGCGCCGTCCGCGGCGCCATCTTGGAAAGGGTGGATGAAAATTATAGCATAACATGAGGGAAGAGAGGCGAGAAAAAGAAAAGGAGACTTTAACACGAGCAGGAGAATCATAACTCAGCCTGAACGTGAGCCTGAGCCTGAGCCTGAGCCTGAGCCTGAGGGGATGAATTATGAAATGACCTCCAATTTATAATATAGTGGAATTATTGGGATTTCACCGATTTATGTGAAACACTTTTCACACGCTGTGTTACAGGAACGCTATTATTATTATTAATAATAATATTATTATTATTATTGTTGTTATTATTATGTAAATAATCGAAGTGTTTGTGATTTTAATAGTGTGCTTGTCTGTCTCTCCCTTTCTCTCTCTCTGTCTGTCTCTCCTTTGTCTCTCTTTCTCTCTGTCTGTCTCTCTCCCTCTCTGTCTGTCTCTCCTTTGTCTCTCTTTCTCTCTGTCTGTCTCTCTCCCTCTCTCTGTCTGTCTCTCCTTTGTCTCTCTTTCTCTCTGTCTCTCTCCCTCTCTTTCTCTCTCTCTCTCTCTGTCTCTCTCTCTCTGTCTCTCTCTCCTTTGTCTCTCTCCCTCTCTTTCTCTGTCTCTCTCCTTTGTCTCTGTCTCTCTCCCTCTCTCTCTCCTTTGTCTCTCTCTCTGTCTCTCCCTCTCTCTGTCTCTCTCTCTCTTTCTCTCTGTCTCTCTCTCTCTCTGTCTCTCTCTCCTTTGTCTCTCTCTCCTTTGTCTCTCCCTCTCTCTCCCTCCCTCTCTCTCTCTCTCGCTCTCTCTCTCTCATATCAGGGCGTCCGAGGCTTGTACCGAGGATACGGGAGCACGGTCCTCAGAGAGGTACGACGACTTCACGTCTCTTTTTTTCCTCACCGGTCTCAACCAATCAGACGCCACGGTGGTTATGTCATGTCTCTGGTCCTTTACCTCCTTTAAAGCCGGGAGGACGTCACGTCTTCCCCCTCTTCTGACTGAAGACGTGTCTAATGTCTCTCGGGCTCCATTGAGGAACACACACACATTGATTCACACTCATTTCCTCCCGTTCACTCCCGTCTGCACGAGGCTCCGCCTCCTATCGGACGCGCGTCTGATTAATTAATGCAATTAGTTGCGTAATAAATGCAGAAACGGAACGCGGGCGAACGAGCCTCGCCCCCGCCGGCCGCTCGCGCTCCCTCTTGACTCACGACCGGCCCTTTAACTGCAGCCGCAGTGCGAAATAACGTGAACACAATCCGTGCCGATCTCACGGCTGAGTTTCAAGAAGACCGCGAGGAAGAGAAGGAAGTGCATGAAGGTGACACTTGTCTTTCCATCTTTGTGTGTGTGTGGGGGGGGGGGGGGTAATCTAGTCCCCTCCGCTGTGCTAGCCTGTACTTATTTTCCGCCTCACTAAACTGATGTTATTCACGCAAAATTCCATCTGGACGGCCGGGGAGAGGAGAAAAAAAGAAAAAAGAAAAGGGACAACAAGACGCTGTGATTTCTCCGAGGGGCTCCGAATAAATGAATACATTTCGGAGGCCGGCGTGCATACCAACGCCGGCAGATGAAACACGGCGGCGGCGGAGGTGGAGGTGATTTTAGGGGGGGGGGGGGGGGGATGCTCGGCGGTGATTGGCTTTGACGTGTGTCGGGAAGGTAATTTGTTTTCTCTCGGCCTCCGCCGCCATCCGCACATCTCGGTTCCTTTTGCACGCGCGACCCTGTCAAGGTAAGTTTGTTCACGTGGCGTTGCCCCCCCCCCCCCTCCCTCCCTCCCTCACCGGCCCACTAATTGGAGTCCTCTCCGTTCTATACATACATTAGGGTTCAGAAAGCCTTTCTGATGAGCATGATATCACATTAGTGCGGGGGGGTCCTGGCCTCTAGGGGTCTGGAGGGTGGAGGTGTGGCTGTGATTTGGTGACCCGGTTCACAATGTGGCACCGAACCCAGATCACTGACAGTTCCGGTGGATTCTACCCGACGCTCTTCAACAGCGCCCCGCGTTTTCTTGACCGTATCCTGAACCCGTCGCCTCATTATTTGGGGGTTTTTATTTACGTTTATTTCCCATCGACCCTCCCGACGGAGGGACCGCCGAATCGGCACCGCGCGGCGTTCCGGCCGAACAGAGCGAGAAATCAATTAGATTCAGATTGCGGCAAATTCAATGTATTTAACCGGGGAAAGCCTCTTTGAGATGAAAAATCTCCATAACAAGAGAAATAAAATCGTACTGTGAAAAATGACTTTTTTAAATTCAACTCTTTACGACAAAACGCTTGCTCGTGAACGCCACGCAGACTCTGTTCAGGCTTGAGTACACTTGTAGGATTGTTCATCTATTGCTAATCGGTTGTTTAGTTGTAGTCAATTTATGAAAATACAATTTACTGAGACTTGGCGGTACCATTGTGACAGGATCCACCATTTCTAAACTTCTCCTGTTGAGCAGTACCACCGTCCGCCACTAGATGGTAGGCTAAGATTATCGCTGTTTTAGATGTTTGACTTTCTCTCATTTCACTCCGATCCCCTCCCCCCACCCCATTTATGAGCAGCAGTCACTGCACTAAAAATGATGGCTTTTAAAAAATAAAAACCACGTTAATAGCGAGTTCTGTATTTCCCGCTCTGAAGTTGATCTCGGATTTGATCTAAACTGCTCCAATTTGAGTTTGACTAATGAGCCCGAGATGGGTTATTAGATAGTCATTTAGGGTGGTGGTGGGGGGGTGCTGTGTGTGTGGGGGGGGAGGTGGGTGTAAGTGAAGCTGACAGCCTCTGACACAGTCGACTGGAGAAGCCTCTGATTGGCCGCGGCGAGCTCCGAACGCCACTTTATTTAAATCCGTCTCCGCACGGCGAAGCTGATCAGTTCGCTAATGAAAAAAGAAAACCTTTTTCGTTTTCTTTTTTTCAGCTGGGGTACATCTCCTTCTCCTCTCTTCAAGCCCCG
>NC_079405.1:27419508-27429508 GCF_029220125.1 Pseudoliparis swirei | reverse complement strand
GCCGGATCAGGCTCCCTCCATCGATTGACTTTATTTATGTGTTGGTTTATTTATTTAAAAGGGCCTGAACCCCTCTGTCCCCGAGGTGTGCTTAGGTGGCACACACACACACACACACACACACACACACATACCCTTTTACTGGACTGTCCACACACAGACCCCCCCCCCCCCTCCCTTAATGATCCCATGTTTAGGGTTCCTGCAGCGTCACAGCGGCGTAACGAGGTGCCACATGAGCTCACATGCCACTTGTGTCCGGTGTCGGGGAACATAACGTAGAGCTGCCCTTAGTTAGGGGAAGTAATTTGTCATTTTCTAGAACAAACATGTGAATGGAAGGTAAAGGATGGATAATAAATAAATAAACACAAACGATGCAAGAAAAGAATATTTTAGAATATTTTACTTTAATTTCTACAATGCAATTAAAAAAGGTTAATTATATCACAATTGTTAGTCTATGTAAAAATATATATAATACAATTATATATATATATATATACATACATATAATTATATAAAATTATATGTAGATATAATTAGATGTATATATAATTATATTTATATTATGATTATATGTATTATAATATAAATATAATTAAAATGTATATATAATTATATTTATATTGCATATAATTAAATACATATAATGGCAGTGTTGTTGGGAAATAATTGCTGCCTCCCTCACTATTTACTCAGAGTTCAGGGTATGTGTCATAGTTTATTAGAATTGCAACATGCCTGCGTGTACATGTATTATACATGTATTATACATGCTCGTGCTTTCTCTGGCAGGTTTCTCTGCTCTCATGGCGTCTTCGCCTGCGTTGCTCTCGTGCGCTTCGTCCTCTCTGACTGACAGACGAACAGGTCGGATCACCTCGGTGACTTTTCTCCCAATGCGTTGGAACACTTGGCGCCGTCACACACTCGGAGGAGCGAAGCACATTCGTTACATTATTAGCTTTTCAAACAAATTAAAATCCGATCTGTCTCAGTCGGTTCCCTCCACATACCTCAGTGACACGCGGCTGATGGAATGTGGGTGTGTGTGGGTGTGTATGTTGTGAAGTGAATCCAGCTTACAGCCCTGTTGCATTAGCAGGTAATAAATGTGGACTTAGACTGGAGGCTTTGCTCCACCTGGCCGGTCTGTAGCTCATTTTTTATTAGTAATTCCTCACTTTGAATAAGCTGCTGTTGATCGCTTCCCATCTGCTTTCTCTTTAAAAGATCAGCCCCATACAATACATATATAATGCATATACAATACTCATACACGCAGGCCTGTTGCTATTCTAATAAACTATGACGGATATGCAATAAGGAAGCTTGTTAAAATAGTGAGTGGGGGCAGCAATTATTTCCCCATAACAATTATATATAATTATATAATTATATATATATAGTATTTATAGATTTATTTATATAAATGTATAGATTTATTTATATCTAAAGACAATATAGATTTATTTATATAAATATATATATATATACTTGTATATCAATATTTATATATATAAATATGTGTGTAGATGTATGTATATATGAAAATACAATGATATATATTATATATATACAAAAATATAATTATATAATTTAATTTCTATTTATAATATAATTATATATATACACATATATTTATACAAAATGAATTATTATTATATTATTATTATATCTTCTCATTTTGAGATTTAAGAGAGTCCACATGGTCTCATTTTAAAATGGTAAATTTTTGTAAATTTAAAATCCACGGGTGGAGGAGTTTTTATTTTATTTTTTTGCCAAATTTTATTGGAACTGGCCGTTCAGTATCAAACACTAACGGGATCCAGCAGACGTCTCTGGCTCGTGAATCATCCGCTCTCCTTTTTTGTTTCTGCTCCACATCTGGTGGCGAAGGACGGAGCGCGATGAGATATGGGTTTTTTTTCTAGATTGCGCCACAGTTTTTCTCGACTCGAGTCGTGGGCTTTCTGAACCCTGTTATTCGTCTAAGGGATGTCATAACACAGCAGTTAAAAAAAAACTTGCCTAAAAGGATTTCAACAAACTGAACTCGAAGGTGAATTCATTGGCTGGGTTAAAACCTCCATTTTGAGCCCCGCATCGGCTCCTTTTCGGGACGGAACCGGGCGTCTCTTCACAGCTACTGGTCGAATCGCCACGAAATGAGTTGCAGAGATCCGTCGTGCCCAGATGACGAGCGCTCACGACTATGATCGTCCGCTGACTTTTCCCTCCCTTTTTATTCGTGTGGTTTGTGGTTTCGAGTGAAACGTCCCAATAACTTTTTTTTATGGATTGGCAATTAATTTGGTTCCAGACGTCCGTTGTAAAAATCGTTTGTTGATCCTTTTTATTTGTCATCTGGCACTTTGAATTCACCCCGAACATCAGTTTCATCTGTTGATGTTTTTATACTTTTCACCAGCTTGCAGAAGGTTCCCCCTGTCGACGCCCCAAATAAGACGTAGAAGTTAGCGTTGTGTCTCGGTGAAGACAGACCCAACAGAAGCGGGCCGAGTCTGGTTCTGGTAACACGAGGTCACGAAGAACCATCACCGACTGAAGAACCGTTCTGGAAATGGTGCCTTAAAGAACTATTTTTAAAGATTCTTTGAGACACCTTTATAGGTTCTTTGAAGAACTCTTTAAGGAAATGGTTCTTTAAAGAAACCCATGGTTTGAAAGGTTCTCAAGGCACCAGAAGATGTTCCCAAAAGAACCATTTGTTGAAGGTTCTTTGAGACACCGTTATAGGTTCTTTTTAAGAACTATTTTAGGAAATGGTTCTTTAAAGAACTCTGGTTTGAAAGGTTCTTTGAGGCACCAAAAATGGTGCCTTAAAGAACAATTTTGTTAGGTTCTCGGAGGCAACTTTATAGGTTATTTGAAAAACTTTTACGGAAATGGTTCTTTTAAAGAACCCTGGTTTAAAAGGTTCTTTGAGGCACCAGAAATGATGCCTGAAAGAACCATTTTTTGAAGGTTCTTTGAGACACCTTTATAGGTTCTTTGAAGAACTCTTTGAGGAAATGATTCTTTAAAGAACCCTGGTTTGAAAGGTTCTCTGAGAAACCAGAAATGGTGCCTTAAAGAACCATTTGTTAAGGTTCTTTGAAGAACTCTTTAAGGAAATATCACTCACTGATTATCGCCAATGACTCAAAAGTCAAATAGTCGACCAGGCGCCGAGTCATATCTCTGGATCCTCTTTGGTGAGTCGGTATTTCTTTTGGCCGTGGCGTGAAAAGTCTCTCGTGTAAAGATGGAACCAACGGGCTTCACCTGCTCTCAGGTCGATGGTTTGAATATCAAGAATATATATATATTTTTAAAGGATTCTGTTGGAGAAAAATCGGAATAATGTCTCGTCTGTCTGTCAGCCGTCTCGACATTGGTTTGCTCGTCTTATTATCCATCTTCCTTTCTCTCTCTCTCTCCGTCTAGATACTCATCAGTATGCCGAGGCGGCAGTATGACCTATTAAATGTCATTTGTCGAAATTGCAGCCAACTGGCCGGCCCGCAATCAGCCTCAACGTGACTATATTTTGACATGTGTTTTTGCTGCCCTCCGTTGAGCGCCTAAGGGCCTGTGACAGCCCGGAGCCTCTCTGAATACTAATAACGTGAGCGCTCATACAGTTGGCAAGGACACACACACACACACACACACACACACACTGGAGCACTGTCAGCAAAGTGACACAGCGATGGCAATCTACATATTCCTGTAATATAGTACCTGACAGTCACAGCAAGTGGCACTGTCACCTTTCATCAGTGACAAAATGTGTCAGGCAGCTAACATGAATTCCTGCTCTTCAGATACACACACACACACACACACAGACACACACACACACAGACGCACACACACACACACACACACCCACCAGCAGTGAATAGGATTACACATGCGGTGTAGCGGGTCTCATGTGTTCCCCGGCAGTGGAATCCGGTCCCTGGAGGCCAGCTGCATGACACAGATGTTTTCAGGGCTTTTTGGGAGCAGATGCTGCCGAGCAATGTGTTTTTTATTTTTTATTTTATTTGCGGCCAAGTTTCAAAGTCGCACTTTTCTTGCACGAGTTGCTAAAAAAACAAAACTGTTTCTTATCTTATTATCTGAAATAACAAACACGTCTTATAATAGAAATATCCCCGTGAGTGTTAGAATAGACAGATGGGTTGAAAAAAAAATAAACTAGGGCTGACTTCACAATTTGATTTAAAAGTCCAGAATTTCACAAAAGGTTTGAAGTAACTAAAATACTCAAGTGTCACGCACTAAACTATTAAACTAAAGGTCCATATTTGAGTCTTTATCGCTTCATTTGGTCCATATTATATCAGTAATTGGAGAAATAGTCCCCAAAGCCGAGCTCACGATGACATCATCGCTCGGCTCGTTCTGTTCAACCAAAAGAATAACAGACATTTTTTTTTAAAGGAGAAGAAAAAAAGACTTTTCTGCACGAAGAAATTGCTTTAAAAATCATAAACGGCTGTCAAGACGTTTGACCGACCCAGACGGCGGTGAAGTCGGGGGATTCCCCCAAAAAGTCGTCGGGATCGACCTCTGGGGACCTCGAGGCCACGTGTGCACCGTTTCACGCCAACCGGTTGACCTCCGTTGACTTGCGAGTGTGTTTTCTTTGGGTCCATTTTGAGTGGCGGGTCCAGTTCCCTAACCTCACCGGCATGTTTGTCCATGGTTACGCGCCGCCCACGCAGCCGGGGGGGGGGGGGCACTGATTGGCTCAAGCTGGAGTCGTAAAGTTTCTTGGCAGGCGGAGGAAAAACCTTGAGTCGTTGCACACGAACATCAGAGCTGTGGTTTCCCCCGACGGGTGGTTTTTAAATACCGGCGGCATGTTCTGGGCGAGATGACGACGTCGCCCTCGCCACTGGAGGTTGTGAAGGCGTGGTTACGTGACACAGCATGGTTACGTGACACGGCATGGTTACGTGACACGGCGTGGTTACGTGTGACGGTGTGGTTATGCGACACATATATATATTATGTTCATGTGCATGTATACACACACACACACACACACACGCCTCCATCAGGCCTCAGCCTCATGACCTGTGTGTGTGGGTCACCTGAACCCAGTGTTCTGTCTGTCAGGTGCCATGGCGACGATGCTCAGTCCGTCTCCACGGTTTCCGGACGACTTTAATATCAATAAATGACACAAACATGTTTTTCAGATCTCTGGCTCGTGTTTTAAGAGCAGAAATCCCTTCAGTCGGCACTTCTGTCCTCCTCGCTTCTCATTTCGGCCGAGAGATTCACGGCGTCTGTCGTCTCCGTCGCCGGCGTCGGCTCGGCGTGTCTCGCCGGCTCGTTCGGAGCTCGTTGTTGACGTGAGACGGTATTTAGATTTTGGGATTTTATTACCAAAAAGCACACGGTGTGTCCGGAGAGCGGAGCCCTCCTCTCGTAACTCTTAATGGATTATCAATTTGAATCTGGCCACATGTGCTTTTTAAGATGTTCCATTTCTGCCAGGCCACACACACTCATACACACACACACACACACACACACACACACACAGACACACCAAGTTATAAATCTTCCAGATCCTACGATCAATCTGTTTTTCTCTTTTTTTAACTTGTTGCAGTTATTTGGGCTTTTTCTCTCTACATTTCAAGCTGTTTTAAAATTAATATATATATATATAAATAATATATGTATACTATATATATATATTTATATATAATGGATATATTATAATATATAATATATATATATAATATTTATAAATATAATATACATGCCAGGACAGCCGACATATATATATATCAAACTTTAGTAAATATTGTGGGGGGAAAACTACTTATAGAATGGTGTAAAAAATTAACTTTATCCGGTTCTACGATGAAATAAGTTTCTAACTTTCCTTTCCACTCGTACAACGTGTTCTCCTCACATGTATGAACCGTCCCCCTCCTTCCTCTCATCCCCCTCTTTCCTCTCTCCAGTCCTTTCTCATCCCCCTCTTTCCTCTCTCCGGTCCTTTCTCTCCTCCTGGCCTTGTGGAAAAAGCAGAATTCAGGAGGGTGGTAATAACAGACAGGTGCTCTCATCTCCTCACCGCGGAGGAGACATCTCACCTCAGTACTGTGTGTGTGTGTATATATATATGTGTGTCTCTGTGTGTGTGTGTGTGTCACGGTGTGTGTGTGTTTGTTTCTCATGGTGTGTGTGTGTGTGTGTGTTTGTTTCTCCCGGTGTGTGTGTGTGTATATATATGTGTGTGTGTGTGTGTGTTTCTCCCGGTGTGTGTGTGTGTATATATATGTGTGTGTGTGTGTTTCTCCCGGTGTGTGTGTGTGTATATATGTGTGTGTGTGTGTGGGCTTCTCTCCAGAAAGCTGCAAGCGGTGAAACTTAATTAATTAATGACTTAATTACCGTCACCGGGCTCACCGGCTCTACCTGTTCAGCCCGCGTGTGGAAGCCTGAGCGCTGCACCTCCTCACCTGCTCCTCCTCACCTGCACCTCCTCACCTGCACCTCCTCACCTGCTCCTCCTCACCTGCTCCTCCTCACCTGCACCTCCTCACCTGCACCTCCTCACCTGCTCCTCCTCACCTGCACCTCCTCACCTGCACCTCCTCAACTGCTCCTCCTCACCTGCTCCTCCTCACCTGCACCTCCTCACCTGCTCCTCCTCACCTGCACCTCCTCACCTGCTCCTCCTCACCTGCTCCTCCTCACCTGCACCTCCTCACGGGGCGGCGCTCCTCCTCAAACTCCTCCCCCTTTTCTTCTTCATGAGCTCCTGAAGAACGATCCGATTGTTGCTGCCGTCAAAGTGTTTTTGTTCCCTCTCTTCCTTCCTGTCTCTGTCTCTCTCTCTCTCCTCTCTCTCTTCCTCTCCCCCCTCTGTGTGTGTGTGTGTGTTTTGCGCCATCATCCCTCTGTTCCTCCTTTTCAAGTTGGCTCCCTCCATCCTTCTCTCCATCTCCCATCCCTCCCTCCATCCCTCCCTCTCTCCATCTCCCATCCATCCCTCCCTCCCTCCACAGTCCGTCTCATTCATTAATCATCGGCAGTGTGAGAGAGGGATCAAGGGAGCAGTCGGATGAGGAAAGAGGAAACAAGGAAGAGAGAACGACAAGTGCAGGAGATTAAAGATGACCCCCCCCCCCCCCACACACACACACACACACAACAGAAAGTGCTAAAATAATCCCGCTGATTGAAACTCTTCCTTGTTTTTCAGATCCCGTTCTCTTTGGTGCAGTTTCCACTCTGGGAATATTTAAAGGTACAGTACGCATATCTCACTGACTCTCTCTCTTTCTCTCTCTCTTTCCTCTCCTCCGTTCCTCATCACACGGACTCATCGCTCTGCGCGATGAGTCCGTCGTGAAGTTCTAACCGCGATGACGCGGCGACACATTTACACCCGCCGGCCTCGTTGTGGCGGCTTCACGCCGACGTCTCTCTCTCTCTCTCTCTCTCTTCCGCTCTCTCTCTTCCTCTCTCCCTCTCTCTCTTCCTCTCTCCCTCTCTCTCTTCATTGCGTGGCCCTTTAAGTGCCGCGTCTCCTTTTGAAGCGACGGCCTCTGGAGTGACGTCGCGTCTCGAGGGCGGACGGTCAAACATTCCATCAATGTGAGGAGCTAACGGAACATTCGCCGCGCAGCTGTGTGTGTGTGTGTGTGTGTGTGTTTGTGTACATATGTGTGTGTGTGCGTTAGATTTGGTGGTTCACAAGTGTCTCTTTGTCCCTCGCTCAAAGGCCCTCTCCCTCTCTCTCTCCTCCTCCCCTCCTCTCCTCCCTTCTCATTGTCCTCTCGTCTCCTCCGCTCTCCTTGTCCTCTCCTCTTCTCCTCTCCTTGTCCTCTCCACGTCTCCTCTCCTTGTCCTCTCCTCTCCTCATCTCCTCGTCCTCTTCTTCATTGGCTCCTGACTCCCAGTCCTCCCCATATGTGTCCTCTCCACTAAGAGGAAGCTCTGTATGGCGAATGAGGCGTTTTCCTCCCATTACAATGGAGGAGAAGGAGAAAGAGGAGGAGAAGGAGGAGAAGAAGGAGAAGACCACCAGGATGTTCAACAAGTGAATCATCTGCTCTGTGGGAGAGCGATGAGCTGCCTTCCTTTCTCCACGCCGAGCCAGCACAGCTGTCGGGAGGAGAAACCCACCGATTGCTCTGTGGGCCGGGAGGAGGAGGAGGAGGAGGAGGAGGAGGCAGCAGATGCATTCTGCTCGTAGAGAGCATCGAGTTCATCACTTTTTCTAATTCAAGAGGCCGACTGCTCCTTCACGTTAACGCCTCATCGTTGTGGTGAAAGAGGCTACCCCCCCCCCCCCCCCCAAAAAAAAACATGAGCGAAACAGGAAGTGGATCACTGGCAATTGAACACGAGAGCCACGGAACATTCGGCGTGAGGCACGAATTGGACCAATGAGATGCGGCGACGCCTCTTTTCCTGTGGGAAGTCGTCCAGGTGCAAACTCTGACCCCGACGCCGGGGTCAGAGGTCAAAGGGTTTGTTTTCCCAGGTTTACCCCCTCATTATGTATTCATGAAACACAAGAGGAAGCGATGGAGAGACTCTGAGAGGGAGAAAGAGAGAGAGAAATCCCCAGCCAGAGGACTTTGATGTGGGAGAACAAATCCCAAAACTCCTTTTTAATTTCTTTAATGGAAAACACACGACGCACCTGAACTGCTGCAGGCCGCCAGCTCTTCTTTCTGTGTGTGTGTGTGTGTGTGTGTGTGTGTTTAGCGGTTTGTGTTTGCATGTGCTGTGCACACACACACACACACACACACATGGGCTGCCGTGTGATGTCCACATGTGTGAGAGGAGCAGGAGGAGCAGGCATATTAAGAGTTAACCTCGCTTAGCTGAAACGGAGGAGGAGGAGGAGGGTAGGAAGCGGGACGGAGGAGGAAGAGGGGGCAAAGGAGGAGGAAGAGGGGCAGAGGAGGAAGATCGGGGCCGTGAGAATAAGAGGGACAGAAGAGGAGGAGGAAGAGGGAAGGATGAAGAAGAGGAGGAGGAGGAGGAGCTTCTCAAGCAGCCTCCAGGAGCAGCGAGCGGTTTCAGACTTTGTGAATTTAAACTTTTCAAGTCATTTTTATGACGACCTGAATCCACTGAGGGTCACGGGATGACCTCCTGACCTCCTGACCTCCTGACGCCATCTGGACTGCAGATGACGGGGTGAGAGTCCCGGGTTCTTGGGAAACGAGTAGCATGACATCACAGAGGAAGAGGAGGGAAGAAGAAGAGAAAAAAACCTGCACAGAAATAGCCGCCAACCCGGTTCCCAGCTGCAGGGCCCCGGCCCCCAGAGCAGAGCAGGGGTCACAATGTGGTTTCAATGTGTCCCGATGGCTCCACTGACTGCTCTCCTTCCCCTCCTCTTTCCCCCTCTTTCATCATCCTCTCTCTCTCTCTCTCTCTCAGACTCTGTGGTCGCGGAGGCAAGGTCACACGCTCTCCTCTTGGCAGGCGGCGGTGTGCGGAGCGTTCGCAGGTGCAGGGGATTATTTGCTGCTTTGGGGAAAAAGAAGTGGGGGATGGGGTGGAAGGAGAAGAAGAAGGGAGGGAGGGGTAAATCGATGGATAGGTGAATGGAGGGCGGGACACGTTTAGCCAGAGACTCGCTCTCCTCAGATTCCACTGACGTGAGCTCAGCTGGCAAATCAGAAAGAAAGAGAAGAAGAGATGGAAGAAGAGATCGAGGAAAACTAGAAACTATTAAAAGAAAAAAAATGCAAATTCAGCCAATTTCCTAATGCGCTAAATCATCAGATTTTACGACAGTGATGTCACGTTCTACGAAAACGTCTCAGGAGGAGGAGGAGGAGGAGGAGGAGGAGGAGGAGGAGTCCTGGGTTTGGGCCCCTGCAGCTGTGTGACCTCCTGAGCACTGGGGCCTGAAGTGGTTTAAAAAGAGAGAGAGGGAGAGAGAGAGAGATTTAGTTTTATCTAACCGGTTTTATAATATTTT
>NC_079405.1:27397008-27414508 GCF_029220125.1 Pseudoliparis swirei | reverse complement strand
TAGAAGTCTCCCAAGTGACGGATTAAAGGGAAGAACGGTTCAAGGAGGCCGAGTTATCCTCTCTTTTAGAGATTTTGATGCTACATTTCCCATAATGCACCTCAGTCGCATTCGACACTCCCAGCTTGTGTTATTCAAACTTTTCTCTGCAGGCTTTACTTCGTGGTCCTCCTCGATGTGGCTCACTGTCACGGCTCACCGGGATGCCACATGTTCTTTCCGCTTGATCCCGCACCCGATTGGCTCCTGCTTGTTGCCTTCCCCGGTTGGAACCGGTTCAGGTCGGAGCGCCTGTGGCTGCGTTTCAGGCACGAAGAGCGAGAGGAAGTCGGGCGTGTCACTCCTTCGCCGCAGTACGAAGGAAACGTTGTTGTCCTTAATGGGGTTTGACCTCCAAGGGGTTTGACCTTCAAGGGGTTCGTCCTCCAAGGGGTTTGACCTTCAAGGGGTTCGTCCTCCAAGGGGTTTGACCTCCAAGGGGTCATCCTATAAGGGGTTTGACCTCCAAGGGGTTCGTCCTCCAAGGGGTTTGACCTCCAAGGGGTCGTCCTATAAGGGGTTTGACCTCCAAGGGGTCGTCCTATAAGGGGTTTGACCTCCAAGGGGTTCGTCCTCCAAGGGGTTTGACCTCCAAGGGGTCGTCCTACAAGGGGTTCGTCCTTCAAGGGGTTCATCCTTCAAGGGGTTTGACCTTCAAGGGGTTTGACCTCCAAGGGGTTCGTCCTCCAAGGGGTTTGACCTCCAAGGGGTTCGTCCTTCAAGGGGTTTGACCTCCAAGGGGTTTGACCTTCAAGGGGTTTGACTCCAAGGAGTTCGACCTTCAAGGGGTTTGACCTTCAAGGGGTTTGACCTCCAAGGGGTCGTCCTATAAGGGGTTCGTCCTTCAAGGGGTTCGACCTTCAAGGGGTTTGACCTCCAAGGGGTTCATCCTTCAAGGGGTTTGACCTCCAAGGGGTTTGACCTCCAAGGGGTTCGTCCTTCAAGGGGTTCGTCCTTCAAGGGGTTTGACTCCAAGGGGTTTGACCTCCAAGGGGTTCGACCTTCAAGGGGTTTGACCTCCAAGGGGTTTGACTCCAAGGATTTCGACCTTCAAGGGGTTTGACCTCCAAGGGGTCGTCCTATAAGGCAAGGCAAGGCAAGGCAAGTTTATTTATATAGCACATTTCATACATGAATGCAATTCAAAGTGCTTTACAAAAAATAGATCAAGAATAAGAAATAAAAAAAGAGGAATACAAAGTGCATCAAAGAAACAATTTAAAAAGGCATAAAAGCATAAAAGAAGATTAATAAAAGAAAAAATAAAGATAAAAATCTAAGTGCAAAGAATCATTCCTTCTGTCGTTGTCTTATTATTTCAGGATTAATACAAGATTCAATTTAAGGCAATGGAGAACATAAACGTATTTAGCCTGTTTTGAAAGTAGTAAGAGTTGGTGCAGATCTAAGCTCTTCCGGAAGTTTGTTCCAACTGTGTGTGGCATAATAACTGAATGCTGCTTCACCATGTTTTGTTTTAACCCTGGGAACAGTTAGCAGACCGGCCCCAGATGACCTAAGAGGCCTAGAGGGTTCATAAGGTGGAAGCAAGTCAGAGATATATTTTGGACCTACACCATTTAGAGATTTATAAACGAGCAGCAGTATTTTGAAGTCGATTCTCTGACGTACTGGTAGCCAATGCAGAGACCTGAGAATGGGTGTAATGTGTTCAACTTTCTTAGTCTTTGTTAGGACTCTGGCAGCGGCATTCTGAATAAGTTGTAGCTGTCGAAGTGCTTTTTTGGGGAGACCTGAAAAAAGACTATTACAATAGTCTAACCTACTGGAGATGAAGGCGTGAATTAGGGGTTTGACCTCCAAGGGGTTCGTCCTTCAAGGGGTTTGACCTCCAAAGGGTCGTCCTATAAGGGGTTTGACCTCCAAGGGGTTCGTCCTTCAAGGGGTTTGACCTCCAAGGGGTCGTCCTATAAGGGGTTTGACCTCCAAGGGGTTCGTCCTTCAAGGGGTTTGACCTCCAAGGGGTCGTCCTATAAGGGGTTTGACCTCCAAGGGGTTCGTCCTTCAAGGGGTTCGACCTTCAAGGGGTTTGACCTCCAAGGGGTCATCCTATAAGGGGTTTGACCTCCAAGGGGTTCATCCTTCAAGGGGTTTGACCTCCAAGAGTTCATCCTTCAAGGGGTTTGACCTCCAAGGGTTCATCCTTCAAGGGGTTCGTCCTTCAAGGGGTTTGACCTTCAAGGGGTTTGACTCCAAGGGGTTTGACCTCCAAGGGGTTTGACTCCAAGGATTTCGACCTTCAAGGGGTTTGACCTCCAAGGGGTTCGTCCTTCAAGGGGTTTGACCTCCAAGGGGTCGTCCTATAAGGGGTTTGACCTCCAAGGGGTTCGACCTCCAAGGGGTCGTCCTATAAGGGGTTTGACCTTCAAGGGGTTCGTCCTTCAAGGGGTTTGACCTTCAAGGGGTTTGACCTCCAAGGGGTTTGACTCCAAGGATTTCGACCTTCAAGGGGTTTGACCTCCAAGGGGTTCATCCTTCAAGGGGTTTGACCTCCAAGGGGTTCGTCATTCAAGGGGTTTGACCTCCAAGGGGTTCGTCATTCAAGGGGTTTGACCTCCAAGGGGTCGTCCTATAAGGGGTTTGACCTTCAAGGGGTTCGTCATTCAAGGGGTTTGACCTTCAAGGGGTTCGTCATTCAAGGGGTTTGACCTCCAAGGGGTTCATCCTTCAAGGGGTTTGACCTCCAAGGGGTCGTCCTATAAGGGCTCGTCCATCAAGGGGTTCGACCTTCAAGGGGTTTGACCTCCAAGGGGTCGTCCTATAATGGGTCGACCTTCAAGGGGTTTGACCTCCAAGGGGTCGTCCTATAAGGGTTCGTCATTCAAAGGTTCGTCCTTTAAGGTGTTGTTAAGAGGTGGAAAATATTCCCCTTTTCAACGCTCCGGGTAACACCTGCACACGCACACATAGACACACACACACACACACACACACTTCATCTGGTTCGGGCCACGCGGGGGCGGACCGGCAGTCAGAAGGTGTCGGTCGGCAAATTCACGGCGAGGGAGAGAGACAGGCGGAGAGGGAGAGCTGTGTGTGTGTGTGGGGGGGGGGGGTATAAGAAAAAGGCAGAAAAGGAACAGACGGGCGAGCGAGCGTCTGAGAAGTGGATGACGCAGCGAGAAAAGGGAGAAAACCCCGAATAACTGAGCCAGCTGAGGGGGCGTCGCCGGGCGGAGAGACGGAGGGAGGGGACGGCAGACGGACATGTGTGGATGCCATTCAGAGAGAGAGAGGGGGGGGGTGCTCCAGGGAGGCCTCAGGGTGGGGGCTTGAAGCCTAATCCCAAAAACAGCTGTGTAGCAGGAGGAGGGGGGGGGGGTCTCATGGCCAGTCACATCCTGTGACCCCCGCGGCGTCGACGGCTTCTCGTCGGGGTCCCTCGGTCGCCCCGACTTCTTCCCCCCCCTCTCTCTCTCTCTCTCTCTCTCTCTGTGAAGTGACTCTCAAGGTTGACCCGCCTCCTCCTCCTCTTCTTCTTCTCCTCCTCTTCCTCTGCAGTCTGTTCGCGGGCAGCATCCCGAGGACGGCCTTCATCAGCGTGGGCGGGTTCATCTTCCTGGGCGCCTACGAGGAGGCCCGCCGCTCTCTGATGACCGTCCCGGGTCCCTGACCTGGAGGGGGGCGGAGCTACCTCGTCCCTTGGAGGAGGCGGAGCTACCGCGTCCCGTGGAGGATGATGGATGGCATCCCGCCCCCCCTTCCCCACCCCGGGGTGCTGCATTCCTGAACAGGCTGAGCTCACACCAGTGGTGAAATGGAGCCACGCCCTGTCACAACATCTTTACGTGTGTGTGTCAATGATTGTGGTATTAAAGTCTCTTTTTATGCTCTGAGGTGATGTTTGGTGATTCGGTTCCTCTCGTAAATCTCCCTCTCACTCGGTTTCATGATCATTTTTAGTGCTTCATCCATATTTCCTTCTTTTTTAAAGACCAACGGGGGGGGTTGCACACAGCAATATGTCGCTATTGTTAAATTCCCCCGGAGCACCACTGAGCTCATCCACCTGCAGGAGCTTTAATTTAATTCTCAGGATGTCGACGACAAAGAAGCAGTCATCCACAATGTGTTACTATCAGCTGTACTTTAAATGTGCATATAAGTCATAAACAAAGCCTCCCAAAACGCAACGTCTTACGAATCCAAAATGTGCTAATCAATAGATCGATGGAGTCCTCCATCCAGTGGCGCTACTCCGAGTGAGAGTTGAGAAGATGGATCGTCTCTGCCGACAGTTATTTGTTCGTTTGCTTTCTTTCTGGGAGCTAAAGCTAATATCAGCTATAATTTAAATATTTATAAATCCATTATTTGAGGTTTACCACATTACTTCGGCGTCGCCCGGGAAAACAAAACACTCAAAACTCTTATTTTTATATAGTTTGCCAAGTTATCGGCTGTCGGTCTAAAACAAAGTATTCATATTAATAGTTTGTTAAATTAAATGCATGTTTATGAAGTGTTTTTCTTTAGGGATTCATTCAGTGATCGACATGTTTATCGAAATATTTTCTTAAAAAGTTGTAAAATGCTGTATTTGGATATATTGAACATCATGAATGACATAGAAGTGAAATATATGATTTGTTACACGAGAAAAATGGAACCCAAAATTTGCCAAAATGGCCTCTTTGACACGTTTTTTTTTTTTTTACTTTGTTCTGCTTCAATTTTTCAAAGTCAAACTTTGCAGGGAGAATGTTTACATATTTTAATATGATTTGTGGGAGTTTTAAACTTTTCAACTGCCTCATTCCAAACAAATAAACATCCTAGAAGTGCTTTTTTTCAATTCGGTCCTGAAATCTTTAAATTTGTTCTGTGTTATCTTCATTTACTCTTACCCAGTAACATAGACCGATATGTACATGTGAACAAAAGAAAATGATGTTTAAAAAGGTAAAAATGATGAAAGTAGCCCTAGTGGTTGCAGAGTTTTAGTTTGGGGATGGCAAATATTCAGGCCGCAAGAAGGTTCGTTTGCTTTTTTTTGGGAGTTTAAGCAACGCAAAATTTTAAATATTTTTTAAACCATTTTTTGGGGTTTTTACCAATTCCCAACGCCCAAAAACAACCTAAAATTTTTTTTATTGTTTGGGTTAAATCCTTTTGGCTAAACAAAGTTTATATTTTTTATTTGTAAATTTAAAGCAGGGTTTATGAAGTGTTTTTCTTAAGGGTTATGGGGGTGATCGCTGATAAATTTTTTTAAAAACTTTTTTATATAGAAAAATCTTTAATACTAAATAAATAATATTTTTACCAGTGGCCCAAAAATTTAAAAGGCCTCCACGTTTAGTTTGTAAAATTTTTAAATTAAAATTTCGGGGAAAATTTTAAATTTTAAAATTTTTGGGGTTTTAAATTTTAAATGTTTTAAAAAATAAAATTAAATTTTTTTAAGGCCCTAAATTTTTAAATTTTTCTTTTTCTTTTTTACTTTTAACCAGTAACAAGCCGAGTCATGTGAACAAAAAAATGAAAAAAGGGAAAATGTGAAGTACCTAGGGTTGCAGAGTTTAAGTTTGGGGATGCAAATTTACCAAGAAGAAAAAATACAAGTGCTGTCTTTGAGGCTTCGGGTGCCGGGTAACCCAGATCATTGTTTTAGGATTTCAGCCGGACGAGCCCCAAATCTGCCCGAATAGGAAATGTATTGCTTGTATTGTTCCCCTTTGCATGAAAGAGTTTGTTGTATGATACACTAGATGAACATGTATGACAATTTTGATCATTCAAGCATGAAAGGGGACGGTGCCTCTTTTTTCAACTTATAAACAATCTTAATTCATTTTTTAAACTTTATACCAGGGGTTTCCAATGGGTTAAGAAGGCATCCCTATGTAAGTAAAAAATAAATTATCAGCAAAAATCCCAAATGTTTTCATGAAATTATAAAATGTGTTTAAGATCAAAAACTAATTTACTTTCTATATAAACAGACACTCCGGCGGATCCATACAGCAAGAAAGTTGGAACACTGCTGCTCTAGGCCAGAAAGACACACCTTTTAATAATAAAATTAAAATGTGGTGCAATTGCTATCCTTGAGGAATGCTGGCCCCATATCAGTGTGGGGTGCAGAGAACACTGACCAAGGGGAGACTAATTGTGTCAGTCTCCTTAAATTTTGAAGGTTTTGGGTCCCTTGATGTGGAATTGATGAAAATCACAGTAAAGGGCCCTAAGCTGTAATCCCCAATAAACTGGACTGCCCTGCCACTCACCACTTGTTCATTTAAAAAACCCTTTGGACAGGGGCTCCCAATATGCCGTCCAAAATAGGAAGAAATCACACCAACAAGTCCACCAAACTCGGCAACTTATCAAATGTTTGGTCCAGGCATTCTTAAAACACCAAACAACACCCATCAAGATTTTCAAACATCGGGATCACCCAGAGGAAAATTGGGCGCCCTGGGAAAATCTTGCCCCGGAAGAACAACCCAATAATCGAAAGCATCGCTTCAGGGCCCGCACCTTTGGGGAGGGTGGACACCTTTTGGGATTTTGAAAGACGGGCACCACTGACCCGAAAGAAAAGCCATTCTTCAAGGGGGCTTCAACCCTGAAGAGCATTGGGTCTGCAAATAACCTGAAAGGAGTGTCAATCACAAGGGGCCCTCAAACAACGATTGTTCCAAAATGGTCAATACAGGCCGACATGAACCAGGGGTACGGTAAAGGGGTATTTGGGCCTATATGTAAAGCATCGCATGGGGGACGGGGATGTATGGACATTCTTGGCCGGCATTTTCTGCAAAAAACCCAAAAACAGATAAGAGCAACCTCGGCAGAAACCCACCCCCTGAGGGGGACCAGTTTCAAAGGATATGGCTCGAAATCAGCATGGAATGAAACCCCAAGAGTTCGCAAATAAACCAGTCTGGCCACACTGGGATGGTGTTTGAAGGGAATTTTGAAAAAAGGTCGTCCCTACTTCACGACCACGAGATCAAGCCAAAATGGCATTTCAAGCTAGATTTGCCTGCCCAAAGCCAGAGGAGTTTTACCCCTGCACAAGCCCTCAAACAGATTTATCAAATGTGTACATGACGAGTAACACAAGGATCCTGCAAGCTCCAATACTGAATCGTCCCCCGGGATTTGGTGAATCGACCCGGACGCTAAACCACTCAAAAGATCCTCAAGCAACCCTAATGGGGCACAGGTTCCAAAGGAATGAGCATTGGCTGAAAAAAACCTTTCTAAGACCCAATATGGTGCTGGGCATACTGGAGGGTTTTTGGAAAAGTTGCTTGGAAACTTAAGCCACGAAAAAAGGCATAAAGCCTTTTTAAAATGATCATCACAAGCGGGTCAGGGTGGAGCGACTAGGCCCTTTCCCAGGAAAAAACCTGTGAAAACATCGACAGTTTAAACTAAGGTTTTCCCGGGCCTTCGGTATACTTTTTCCAAAACACCTCTCGGTTTTGATCAAACGGACGCCATAAAGAGTTCCATAACCGGACCGACCCAACACTAGCTGGATGGGGTTCAACACCAAGCAGGTTTGGTCAAAGCGTAATACTGCTGGTACAACCAGGGCCCCTCAAGTCAAGACACACTTTGGATGCCGACCTCATGAGGGTTGTCTGTTCACCATGGGGGGCTAGATGGTTGAGCCTCTCAAGGAGACATCACATGTCGATGACCACCCCATTTGGCCACCGCTTATCTTCTCTGCACATCAACTGAAATGGCCTTTCCTCCCTCAAGACATTTGGATCAGCCATGATTTTCCTGACAATTCCCCATAACCTGGTGGTGGGGTGGGGTCCAGGTTATGTGAGTTGGTGTGGGAAAGGTAGTAGATCTACTTTTCCTGACCACCATACAACCCAGGTTGTTAGTGTAAGAGCAGACTTTTTCCACTTACCATAACCTGGTGTGAGGTGGAAGGGGGGGTCCAGGTTATGCGTGAGGATTGGTGTGGGAAAGAGTGAGGCCAGATCTACTTTTCTGATACCATATATAACCTGGTGGTGTCAGGGGGGGTCCAGGTTATGGGAGTTAGTGTGGAAAGAGTAGTAGATCTACTTTTTCCTGACTAATTTGCCAACCCACAGGTGGGTAGTCCAGACATTAGTGGGGAAAGAGAGATCACTGACTAATTTCTACATAACCTGGTGGTGGAGGTCCCAGGTTATGCGAAAGTTAGTGTGGGAAAGAGTAGTAGATCTACTTTTTTCCTGACTCAATTTACATAACCTGGGTGTGAGCTCAGGGGGGGGGGGGGTCCCAGGTTATGCGAGTTAGTGTGGGAAAGAGTAGTAGATTAATTTTTTCCTGACCAATTTACAATGCCAACCTGGTGAGTGGTGGTGGGGGGTCCACAGGTTATCTTGATTGCCAGTGTGGGAAAGAGTAGTAGGTCCCTACTTTTTCACACTATTAATTTACATAACCTGGTGGTGGAGGGGGTCCAGGTTATGCGAGTTGAGTGTATGGGAAAGGTAGTAGATCTACTTTTCCACTGACTACATTTACATAACCTGGTGGTGTGGTGGGGGGGGGTCCAGGTTGTCTGCGAAGTTAGTCAACAGGAAAGAGTGGTAGATCTACTCTTTTTCCTAACTAATTTAGATAACCGGGTGGTTGTGGGGTCCAGGTTAAGCTGTCTGAGTTAGTAATGGGAAGAGTAGTAGATTTACTTTTTCCTGACTAATTTACATAACCTGGTGGGGGCTCCTTGGCGAGAATCGCCACCTTAGCGTGGTGGAGGAGTTTGGCCCGATGCTCAGTGATCCTGGGAGCTATGATGTAGCCGGGGCCCTGGTCGGGTTCCCAAGGCAGATAGAGTCTCGGAGGAGAGTCCAGACTAAGGCGATCCAAAAAACTGATGGATAGCAGCCAATGGAGTTTAGCTACCTCGCCTGGACAAGGGAAACCCGGGCACCCTCCTGGACCCAGGAGGGGGGCTCGCCAGCGGAGTCGGGGCCCGATGTAGACCGAGGCAGGGCGGGCGGGCAGCCCGGGCCTGGGCGAGCATTTATCGAGCAGCATAGGCGAGCTCTAGGGACGTGGAACATCCGCCTCGCCAGCCCAGAGCTGAGTGTTGAGGTACCAGATGTAAACGCTGGCTAAAGGAACCAGCTCCTGGGGAAGGGTTGGGCGTTGTCCTTTCCTGGAATGCCCAGGGGTGAGAGGTGCCAAGCGGGTGGGGATCCTCCACCGGCCCGGCTGGCCGCTGCCGTGTTGCCGCTGGTCCCAGGCGACCATCGAAGGGTCGGTCCCTCGCCAATAATACGGGTTAGATAGATAGATAGATGATAGATATACCTTATTAATCCCCAAGGGAAATTTGTCGTCACAGTAGCAGCACCAATAAACTAAACACACGAGAATAAAATATAAAATATAAAAACAGGATGAAAGATATAGATGTATACAAGTAAATATAAAATACAAATTGAAGTATATATATGTTTATAAAATGAAACGTATATGTATATATATATATACACACACACAAACAAATATAATACAATGATTGTGCAAAGTATACAAAGTAAAATATAAAATAAAATATATATGTATATATATATACAACATATATGCATACACAATACAATACTAATGACTGCAGTGTAAAATTAAATTAAATATAAAAATATTAAATATAGACAGAGTGTGCAAAATGCAAAGTGTGTGTATGTGTGTTGTGTAAATAAATGAAATGTGTGAAGTGCAGATCAACATAGTGTAAATATTTAGTTATTACCTTCGCATTGAAAATGCCGGAAGTTTATGTTTTGATCGCCGTGTATTTATTTATTTATTTATTTATTTTTATGCGTGTTATTCGTAAAACTCAAAAAGTATTGAATCGAAGATACATATATGAAATTTGGTGGGATGATTGTTTATTATCCAAGGGGACCAGTTGATTAGATTTTAGGAATCGATCAGGTCAAAGGTCAAAGGTCATGAACAGGTCAAAATCTTTTGAAAGAACTCAAAAAGTATTGAACCCGAATCGCATGAAATTTGGTAGGATGATTGATTATTATCAAGGGACCAGTTGACTAGATTTTGGGATCGTGATCGGGTCAAAGTCAAGGGTCAGAGGTCATGAACAGGTCAAAATGTTCTTACGCTCATGAAATTGGGTGGGATGATTGGTTATTATCAAGGACCATTTGATTAGATTTTGGGATCAATCAGATTCAAGGTCAAAGGTTATGGAAAGGTCAAACTCTTTTTTACCATAGCCGCGATACGACTTTTTGTCCAATTGGCATGCAACCCAAAATGTTCATAATTCAATGCCCAATCTTGTAGTATGTCGAGTATCGCTCTACAGTGCATGATCTAGTTATTTATTTATTTATTTGTATCTCGTGTTATTAAGGAAAACTCAAAAAGTATTGAACGAAGATCGCATGAAATTTTAATTGGGATGATTGTTTATTATCCAAGGGACCAGTTGATGAGATTTTTAGGATGGAAAGGGTCAAAGGTCAAAGTCATGAACAGGTCAAAATCTTTACCATAAGAACTCAACCAAAAGTATTGAACCGAATCGCATGAAATTTGGTGGGATGATTGTTTATTATCGAGGGGACCAGTTGATTAGATTTTGGGATCGATTGGGTCAAGGTCAAAGGTCATGAACAGGTCAAATCTTTCAGAACTCAAAAAGTATTGAACCAATCGCATGAAATTTGGTGGGATGATTGTTATTATCCAGGGGACCAGTTGATTAGATTTTGGGATCGATCGGTCTGTCAAAGGTCAAAGGTCTTGAACAGGTCAAAATCTTTGCTTAAGAGACTCAAAGTATTGAACCAAATGCATGAAATTTGGTGGGATGATTGTTTATTATCAAGGGGACCAGTTGATTAGATTTTAGGATCGATCGGGTCAAAGGTCATGAACAGGTCAAAATCTTTGTAGAACTCAAAAGTATGGTGAACGAATCCATGAAATTTGGTGGGATGATTGTTTATTATCCGGGACCAGTTGATTAGATTTTGGGATCGATCGGGTCAAAAGGTCATGAACAGGTCAAATCTTTGCATGAGAACTCAAAAAGTATGAACGAATCGCATGAAATTTGGTGGGATGATTGTTTATTATCCGGGGATCAGTTGATTAGATTTTGGGATCGATCGGGTAAAGGTCAAAGGTCATGAACAGGTCAAAATCTTCCATGGAACTCAAAAGTATTGAATCGCATGATATGAAATTTGGTGGGATGATTGTTTATTATCCGGGACCAGTTGATTAGATTTTAGGATGATTCAAGGTCAAGGTCATGAACAGGTCAAAGTGTGAACAGGTAAAAATGTTCTTGAATGTAAGAAATTGGAATTGGGATGATTGATTATTATCCGGGAGGGACCATTTGATTAGATTTTGGGATCAATCGGGTCAAAGGTCAAGGTCAAAATGGTCATAATGTTCAATGCCCAATCTTGTGATATGAAGGTATGCTCTCGAGTGCCTCTAGAGTGCCCATTCTAGTTTATTCATTTATTTATTTGTATCGTGTTATTAGCAAAACTCAAAAGTATTGAAGAATCGCATGAAATTTGGTGGGATGATTGTTTATTATCCGGGACCAGTTGATGAGATTTTAGGATCGATGGGTCAAAGGTCAACGGTCATGAACAGGTCAAAATCTTTCACAGAACTCAAAGTATTGAACCAAATCACATGCAATTTGGTGGGATGATTGTTTATTATCCGAGGACCAGTTGATTAGATTTTAGGATCGATTGGGTCAAGGTCAAAGTCATGAACAGGTCAAAATTTATAGAACTCAAAAGTATTGAACCAATCGCATGAAATTGGTGGATGATTGTTATTATCCGGGGACCAGTTGATTAGATTTTGGGATCTATCGGTCAAAGGTCATGAACAGGTCAAAATCTTCATAGAACTCAAAAGTATTGAACCGAATGCATGAAATTTGGTGGGATGATTGTTTATTATCTGGGGACCAGTTGATTAGATTTTGGGATCGATCGGGTCAAAGGTCATGAACAGGTCAAAATCTTTAGAACTCAAAAGTATTGAACCGAATCGCATGAAATTTGGTGGGATGATTGTTTATTATCCTGGGGGACCATTTGATTAGATTTTGGGATCAATCAGGTCAAAGGTCAAAGGTCATGGAAAGGTCAAACTCTTTTTACCATATACGATACATTTTGTCCAATTGGCATGCAGCTAATGCCAAAATTTCATAATTCAATGCCCAATCTTGTGATATCGGTATGCACTCTACCGAGTGCCCATTCTAGTTTATTTATTTATTTGTATGCGTATTATCGCAAAACTCAAAAGTTTGAACCGAATCGCATGAAATTTGGTGGATGATTGTTTATTATCCGGGACCAGTTGATGAGATTTTGGGATCGATCGGGTCAAGGTCAAAGGTCATGAACAGGTCAAAATCTTTGCAGAACTCAAAAAGTATTGAACCGAATCGCATGAAATTTGGTGGGATGATTGTTTATTATCCGGGGACCAGTTGATTAGATTTTGGGATCGATTGGCAAAGGTCATGAACAGGTCAAAATCTTTCAGAACTCAAAAGTATTGAACGAATCGCATGAAATTTGGTGGATTGTTTATTATCCGGGGACCAGTTGATTTCGATTTTAGGATCGATCGGGTCAAAGGTCAAGGTCAAAGGTCATGAACAGGTCAAAATGTTCTTGAAACACATGAAATTTGGTGGGATGATTGGTTATTATCCGGGGACCATTTGATTAGATTTTGGGATCAATCGGGTCAAGGTCAAGGTCATGGAAAGGTCAAACTCTTTTTACCATAGCACGATACATTTTGTCCAATTGGCATGCAACTAATGCCAAAATGTTCATAATTCAATGCCCAATCTTGTGATATGCGAAGGTATGCGCTCTACCGAGTGCCCATTCTAGTTATTACAGTTATTGCACTAGGATCTGGGTTGCAGGGAGTGAGGCTCTGACTGTTGTCTGTGCTTATGCACCAAACAGCAGCTCAGAGTATCCGGCCTTCACGGAGTCGGTGGGAGGAGTCGGTGGGAGGAGTCGATGGGAGGGGTCGGTGGGAGGGGTCCTGGAAGGGGCGCCGCCTGCCGACTCCATCGTTCTCCTGGGAGACTTCAACGCTCACATGACAGAGAAACCCGGCGGGGGCGATTGGGAGGAACGGCTCGACCGAACGGAATCTGAGCGGCGTTTAGTTCTGGACTTCTGTGTTCGCCACGGTTTGTCCAGAACGAACACCGTGCTCGAACATAAGGTGGCTCACACGTGTCTCTGGTACCAGAACACATTAAGCCGAAGATCAATGATCGACTTTGTCATCGTATCATCTGATCTGCCGCCGTATGTCTTGGACACTCGGGTCAAGAGAGGAGCCGTGAGTAAAGGAGCCGTGATCGAGGTTTTGCATGTAAACTCGATCACGGCCTCTGATGTCACGTCTCCTGCACTTAGGGTGACCAGACGTCCGGATGTAGGCCGGACACACACACACACACACACACAGACACCTCCGATGTAGCCTCAAAAAGCAAAAGACGCTGGTAATGGTACTCCTGGTTAACTGGGATGGGGTTCGATTCCCTGAAGTCTCCTGCTACTTTTTTGACAATCATTGTAGGCCATAATATTTTCATTGTCACTGTTACTTAAAATAGTCTTTAATGTTTCCTACATTCACTAATAACCTGTATCTAGATCTATTTTAACAATAATTCAGATAGGCATAAAATATGTATGACGTGTCTTGATGAAATACTGCAACATTACAAACAAATTTCATCGCGTTCATAACATGCATGAAGAAAAACAGACTCGCAATAATCGTAAGATGTGATTTCTTTTTTTATTAGACACTTCAATGCCGTGTTCGATACTTCACGGCTTCAGCTCAGACATGTACAACGGTTCCTCAGGTACAGTTTTGTTTTCAATAAATTACTCCCAACGTAAACCGCCTCCCTCTTCGGCCCGATCCCCTGCTGCACCGGGATCACGGTGCGCAGGTCAGACTCGGGGTTCGCTGGAGAAACGCCAGCTCCCATGATGCATTGCAACTACTTTGACCCCAGTGTGTCCGGGGAAGGGGACCGGCCGCATTAGTCCTCCAACCCAAGTTTGTTTAGAGCACATTTCACAAGCTTCCCAACTGTTCACAGCATAAACCTTCAGCTACCTCACACACGACTGAACTGTAGTGATGATGATTCAATTCAATTCAATTCAATTCAGTTTATTTGTATAGCCCAATTTCACAAATTACAAATTTGTCTCGGAGTGCTTTACAATCTGTACACATAGACATCCCTGCCCCAAAACCTCACATCGGACCAGGAAAAACTCCCAAATAACCCTTCAGGGGAAAAAAGGAAGAAACCTGCAGGAGAGCAACAGAGGAGGATCCCTCTCAGGATGGACAGATGCAATAGATGTAATGTGTACAGAAGGACAGATTTAGAGTTTAAATACATTCAATGAATGTGACAGAGTGTATGAATAGTTCATAGTAGGCATATTCCACGATGGAGACCTCCACGATCCATCAGGCAGATGGCGGTGGGGAGGAGGAGTGGGCGGAGTCTCAACGGTGGGCGGAGTCTCAACAGGACAGTGGCGTGATCAGGAACAGAATTCCCGGCCAGACGATCCATCAGGCAGATAGGATCTATGCCATCTCATAGGGTCCGATGACCCCATGAGACGTGAAGTCAAAAAGGACTCGGGGAGAAAGCAGAGTTAGTAGCGTGTGATTGAGAGAGATGAAAATTCATCCTTAAGGAGAGAAAAAAGAGGAGATAGGTACTCAGTGCATCCTAAAACGTCCCCCGGCAGCTATAAGCCTATAGCCGCATATCAAGGGGCTGGACCAGGTGAACCTGATTCAGCCCTAACTATAAGCTCTGTCAAAGAGGAAGGTCTTAAGTCTACTCTTAAACATGGTGACTGTGTCTGCCTCCCGGACTGAAGGTGGAAGCTGGTTCCATAAAAGAGGAGCTTGATAACTAAAGGCTCTGGCTCCATTCTACTTTTAAGACTCTAGGAACTACAAGTAGTCCATTTAGTGAGCGTAGCTCTCTGGTGGGCAATATGGTACAAGCTCCTTAAGATATGATGGAGCATCACCAATCAGGCTTTGTAGGTTAAGAAAAGAATTTTAAAGTGATTCTTGATTTTACTGGGAGCCAGTGCAGAGCAGCTAGTGCAGGAGTGATGTGATCTCTTTTCTTGGTTTAGTGAGAACACGAGGCAGCATTCTGGATCAACTGGAGGGACCTAAGAGACTTATTAGAGCAGCCTGATAATAAGGAGTTGCAGTAATCCAGTCTCGAGTGAATGCATGAACCAATTTTCTGCATCTTTTGAGACAAGATGTGCCTGATTTTGAAATATTACGTAGATGAAGAATGCAGTCCTTGAGATTTGCTTTACGTGGGAGTTAAAGGACAAGTCGATCAAAGATAAGCCAAGATTCTTTACAGTGGTGTTGGATGCTAGGGCAATGCCGTACAGAAACCACATCACCCAGATAATTGATCTCTGAGGTGCTCAGGGCCGATTAAAATTACTTGGTTTTGTCTGAGTTTAACATCAAGAAGTTGCAGGTCATCCATGTTTTATGTCTTTAAGACATGCTTGAATTTACGAGTTGGTTTGCTCTCCTCTGGTTTTATCGATAAATATAGTTGATATCATCTGCATAACAATGAAAGTTTATGGGTGTTTCCTGATAATATTGCCCAAAGGAAGCATGTATAAGGTAAATAAAATTGGTCCAAGCACAGAACCTTGTGGAACTCCGTGATTAACGTTGGTAGTTGCTCGAGGCATCATAGTTTACAAATACAAACTGAGATCGATCTGATAAATGGGATTTAAAACCAAATTAGTGCCGTGCCTGAAATGCCAATCGAGCTGCTCCAGTCTCTGTAACAGGATGTCATGGTCAATGGTGTCGAATGCAGCACTAAGGTCTAACAAGACCAGGACAGAGAGGAGTCCTTTATCTGCTGCCATTAAGAGGTCATTTGTAATTTTCACCAGTGCTGTCTCGGTGCTGTGGTGTTTCTAAATCCTGATTGAAATTTCTCAAATAAACTATTATGATGTGAAAGTCACTTTAACTGATTTGCGACCACTTTCTCAAGGATCTTGGAGAGGAAGGGAGGTTAGAGATCGGTCTGTAGTTAGCCAACACCTCTGGATCCAGGTGGGCTTCTTCAGGAGAGGTTTAATAACAGCCACCTTGAAGGAGTGTGGTATGTGGCCTGTTAGCAGAGACACATTGATAATATCTAATAGAGGCCGCCAATTAAAGGCAAACGTCTTTAAGCAGCCTCGTCGGGGATGGGGTCAAGAGACAGGTGGGTTTAAGTAGAAACCGTTGAAGATAATTGGTCACGGTTGATGGGAGAAAAGCCACTCCAAATATACACCAGGGCATACAGCGGTTTCCAAGGCCATTCCTTGAGGACAGATTGGCACTGGTTAGGGCAAGAGATTATTAATCTTGTCCCTAATGGTTAAAATCTTTTGATTAAAGAAGGTGATAAAGTCATTACCACTGGGGTCTCTAGGAGTACTCGGCTCCACAGGGCTGTGACTCTCTGTCAGCCTGGCTACAGTGCTGAAGAGAAACCTGGGGTTGTTTTTATTTTTCTCTATTACTGATGAGTAATAGGCTGCTCTGGCATTACGGAGGGCCTTCTTATAAATTTTAAGACTATCTCGCCAAACTAAAGCGGATTCTTCCAGATTAGTTGAGCATACATATGCGTTCAAGCTTTCGTGACGTTTGCTTTAGTTTGCGGGTCTGAGGGTTATACCAGGGAGCAAACCTCCTCTTCCTCACTGTCTTCTTGATGATGTGGTTACGTTGCGGTGATGCGTACCTGGCCGTTAGGGGCTCATAACAGCAGTAGCCCGGATTAAAAAACGGCTCTCTTAAACCCAGAGTGGCGTCGTCAGAGATTTTCGCAGAGGCCACGCCCCCTCGCATAGAGGTTACGCCCCCTCAGGCAGAGGCCACGCCCCCTCGTTTTTTGTGACGCGGCTACAAAAAGTGCTTTAAAACTCGACCGCCCGCAAACATCCCGGCTTGAACCGCCCGGGCGAAACGTAACGTAACGTACGTGAAGAGCTCCTCCTTCATTACAAGAACAACGGACTGTGTGTAAGGCCACGGGTTTGTCTCAGGAAAATAGAAAATAATAAAAACATTCAAGTGCAATCGAGTGTTTTGTTTGCTATCAGCAAAAGAAATAAAATGAAAGTCTTGATGTCTGTTGTTGAACATCATGAGTAACATAGAAGTGAAATATATGATTTGTTACACGAGAAAAATGGAATCAAAAATTTGCCAAAATGGCCTCTGATGTACTTTGTTCTGCTTCACTCTTCCAAAGTCAAACTTTGCAGGGTGAATGTTAACATATTTTAATATGATTTGTGTGGGT
>NC_079405.1:27364411-27396008 GCF_029220125.1 Pseudoliparis swirei | reverse complement strand
GATTCCGCCTCCTCGTTTTCCCGACAGAGCCGTTACGCGTCCGGGCTCGGTGGAGTTGAAGCCCGACAGATGCAGTGCGCTGTCCGGGATGTGCGCACCGAGCCAGGTTTGATTTAGCACAGGGCGGCAGATCTGCTAAAGTCCCTATTAGTTTTGTTCAGCCGCAGCAGTTCAACAATCTTGTTCACCAGAGAGCGGACGTCGCCAGATGAATTGACGGGAGCGCAGTTCGAAATCCCCGCTGACGCACTTTAACAAGCGCCCTGCACGCTTCCCACGCCGCGCCTCCGGTGAATTCCGAGAAGAGCAGCTGCTCCTGCAACCAAAAACCCAGTAAAGTCATCCGGTTCATTGAAGACCGGTGAAAAAAATTGTCCAGTGGATTCACGGAAGTTTAAAAGTTCCTCCCTACTGAATGTGATCAGAGAGGGAGAGCTGGAGACGAGACAAACAAACAAAAACAGGAAAAGTACGAGAGAGCGCAGTACCGAGGCTACCATCTGCGGCGCCATCTTGAAACAGAGTTCAAATATGATATTATTGCACTATACCTCCTCACACATTGATGTCCTTGTTTTGCTGCCTTAGTCAACATCTGATCAGCCTCTGCTGCTTTAAGTAATTAATGGTGCGTTACGCACTGTTTATGTCTTAGGCTTCCTCAGTGAAAGATAAAAACTGAAGTAGACATGGTCTGCGCTGCTTTTATCAAGGTTGAAAGGATTAACACAGTTGCCTCTTGGTTCAAACTATAAGTCTCCATGTTGTTGTACAATGTAGTGCATCATTGAATATGGCCTTCAACGTGATTGGCTGTTGCCTTTATTCTGTTGTTGAAAGTTCTGGAAGATATACCTGGTTCCTTAACTTTTTTTTTTTTTTGTCGTGTAATATTTGCATCCTGTGTGAAAGTATTCCGGACAAAAACATTACAAAAGTGTATATTGATGTGCAAATGCATTGCATGAAGAAAGTGCAGTGTCTTAAGGCTTTTATTCCTTCTCTTGTGTGTGGACGCAGAGAGCGCGTTTTATAATTCTTTTTTAATACCGTTATCTCGGGAACACAAGTTCATTATCTTCAGAAATTTTGGTTTCTCTAGAATTTAAAAATGAGCCTGTTATTGTGAGAAAACAAACTTTGTTATTTCAAGATAATGAGATAATCATACCATTATCAACTTGGAAAAAAAGGTTGTTTCCTCTTATTACTATGTTGTTTTTCTCAGACCGGGAGTCCGATGCAAGCATGCGCCATACTTGCATCTCTGCTTAGAATTAAGCTGAAAGACATAAAAGTTAGTGCATTTGAATGTCTTCAATAAGCGCAGATGGAGCTGACCAGGAAATGCATTTGCTCGGCTTTATGTACACAGACGTCTTTGCAGTGGCAGGATATGGGTGCACCACATTTTTGACGAGTTGATTAATTCGTGACCTGGAGACCTCAGCGTAAAAAGAAAACAATTGCCAACATAGCTGATCTCAGCTCCCAAACTTTTGCCACTGAAGAAGGATTGTGCGCCACATCAATGCGCTAAACGGAGGAAACATATTTAGACACCATTTAATGCAAAGAATGTTGTCATTCAATGTTTAAAAAATATAAAACATTACATTTGTGGAGAATTCCGTTGTTGGAATCACACCGGGGCTTTCGGGGGAGCCATATCTTTCACATAAGAGCGCATAAATGTATATGCCTGCCTAGGTGCAAAGATATACTTGGTCTTAAGGGGCTGCAGCATTTATTCATGGAAAGCTGAAACCCACACTGTACATTTACTACAACTAGACAGCTTTACTGGTAATTATCCTCCTTATTTCACCCTGGGCTCTCTCTCTACACACTGAACTCTTCCTTCGGACAAAATCTAGCGTTAAATTGCTCGGGAAATTGATAGTCAGGTGTGGTCGTATTTAGCATTTTTGTAACATCATGTAACAGTTATGTAACCTCATGCTGTTTAATCAGCATCCGAAAATGCCACCTCTCAGCTGTATGGATTATCTTTTCAAACGAGAAGTGCTCACTTCCACGGATCTTCAGACATTTGTGACCAACACTTTGTGTGAAATAAGTCTTTAGTGTATGTAGAAACATCAGCTTTTTTGGTCATTTGGGTTTTTTGATGAATTATATTGAACAAGATCTTGACTTTCTGAATATGATGCCCAAATTCTGATGACAAATATATATTTTAAAGGCATGTCTACTGCTCACTGATCCCATACTGAGCGCTACACCTCCTCCTCCTACTACATCGCTCTTCATTTCATTCCCCTACTTGAGACATTTGAGATATGTATCAAGGTTATCAAATGCTTATCAAGTCGGTCAACAGTGACTAATGGTAATGGAGCAGCCAACTCCAGCAGGAGCCAATGAGACCAACTGACCAACAAAGACTGCAGCATTTAACAACTTCAACCAACACTTCGGTAAAAAAAATGCAACTCTAAACACTTATTAAAGTGTAACAAGTGTGTGTTACATGGGTGGGTGGTTTCCCCTCGCACAGAGACAGGAACTGTTTATGGAGTTTCATTAATTAGGACGATTATGCGCTCTTGGCCGAGCCCCTGAGCGCCCCTCCTGTGTCCGCGGGTCTGCTTGTATGTCGGCAGCGTAGGTCGGGGGGCTCTGGCCGAATCTAAACCCCTCTTTCGTCCCAACTGCCGTTCATATTGGGGGGGCAAAAACACCATTAGCCACACAGCTGAGGCTAATTATCCCTCCACCTGGTACCGTTCCCTGAGCACACTCCTTCACTCCCCTCTGCAGCTGAACCTAACCACGCCCCGCCACCACAACAGACTGTTGTTTCATGACCAGTAATTATGTACGATAAAAGGGACAAACTTAAATTCATGGGCCGTTAATGATTGAGGCATGAAACCTGTGAGTGAGTGAATGATTTGTGCAGCACCAGTCAGACCTTCATGGACCGGACTTGAAACAAGCGTCAAAGTGATTGCTTCTCTTTTACTTTGGTGACTTGCCAATTGGAAAGCTTGTTTTTGCTCTTGCTCAAGATCCTGTACCATGCCGTTATGTTAAATGATGAAATGCTACCAACCGGGCTTCTGTATGGCATTTCAAAATATCTCAAATGAATGGCATGGCAATCCATCCAATAACTGTCGAGTCATTTCACTCTGAAACAAAGTAGTGGAAGATCAACCAACCAATCGACATTGCTGCATTAAAGATTCTAATATTTCTTGGCAGGCTCAGAACATATGAAGCAGTATCAAGCCTAGTGTCGGTCTGTCCATATAGGCCAATGAGGCAATTGCCTGGGGCGGCACTAAGGCAAGGAGGGCAAAATGTGGGCCAACTATTCATGAGCAAAGTTGCTGAGTAGCCAATAGCAGTTAATGCAGTCTCGCTAGGTTGCGTGTTCCGTAAGCACAATGAATTGCTGAGGGATGTGTAAATCAAGCTGCACCTGCAGCCGCCCCCCGGCCTCCAGCTCGCATGAGTCAGTGGCAGACTGGCCTTTTAACACCAGGTTCAATTGTCTTTGAGGAAAAACAAAACGCATGCCATGTGAGATTAGGGAAGTGGCAGCATGTTGGAATCAACGAAAGACGATTGAAGGAGGAGGTAATCCAAAAACAGAGGGATTCCTTTTCAAGATATATTGATCCGGGGATCAAGGACGTTGTGCCTTCAAGTCCGGTACCAACGCACCGAGACACAACTAACACTACTGCCGTGGCCAGAAGAGAAGGGTAGCAGGTGATGCAGCTCCGATGCCGGAGGTGGAAGGTATGCGTTATTTGCTCTCTAGTTATTGTTTAAATTGCTGATAGAACTTGCCTGCACACATTTTGTGTGTGTATTACGCACATGATAAAGTGGGATATAGCAGAGATTTGCACTGATATTATTTTGTTTGAGGAGCTGAAATTGGATTGTGAGGAAAAATGCTCTTGATTTAGCAAAAATGACTTAGCTGTAAATGATTTAGGACAGATTATTTGGAGTTATTGTGCAGACGTGTTGTTTGAATATGGATCAGCGGAATGCCAAAATACATGTAGGTCCTTGAGCCTGCGCCATCTCTATGGAATGTTTTTTGCTGGTATGGTAGGCTACGTCCTGATTAAGCCCGTATGACATTCAATCTCCCGTGACACCAAGTACCGATGACAAAGATGTCCACTCAAGGACAACGAGTACACCTTAGCTGGTTGAATACAGTGATTGGACAACTAGCGATTTATGATTTTGTCCAGGTCTACTTCTAATGTAATGACATAAGAGATAATTGCTGTTCGGTTTATACGATGCCGCTATACATTGATCTAAACCTCTGACCTGAGGATAAAACTCTGAACCCTGCCATCCTTTCTACTCTTCCAGATAAGAGGAAGCAGCTGCAAGCATTGTAGCCCTCAACCTGAATGCATTAATGTTACATCTCCAGACTCTTACACTCACCATTACTAATTAATCCAAATCATGTTCCACGGTGCCCCAGCGCTTAGGCGCCTCGCCCTCTCGAACCAGCCGTCCTTAACGGGGAGAGAGGGAGGCCCCTTCCTGAATAAAACATCCTAATAATTCAACTTAAGCATTTAGCTAATGCATTATGCATGAGCGTGAAATCCGTCCAGAGGGCAATGCAATCGGGATGTTGACAGTGTGTCTTGCATGTTTCTGTGTGTGTGTGTGCGAGTATGACCATGCGGTTGTGTGGGTACTGATTTATTTATCAGGAATATTTCACGAGAGTCTGTGAGGCAGGGTAGAGCGGAGGAGCAGCGAGATAGCGCTAACGGTAAGTAATGTACCGCCTGTTTGCCAGTATATTTATTTTTCCTATCCCCACAGGTGACAGGAGACAATGTGATTCCATTCGGCAGCAAGAATCAAAATACATTAAGTTAGAGGAAGCAGAAAATAAGATTTCTGCAACCTAGAAGCATATATATGTTAATCCTGTTGGAATGGTAAGAAACCATACAGTTTATAGATGATTGTACAGCAAACAGCAACACACATTGCTGTTGCTGATGTATCAATAAGAAGGGAACTGTGCAGGTATTCAGTTGAAAGGTGTAAACATTGCCAGCACGAGGAGAGATCTCACAAGTACTCTCAGGAGAAAGTTAAACTCCGGTCAGCATATACAGTATATGACACAAATTAGAGCTAGATAACAATTTTGGCTCAGGTGAATACAATGGAAAGTATCTTAAACATGCAGTCTATCTACTGACCACCAGGGGGCGACTCCTCTAGTTGTATAGAACTATATGGGGAAACTACTCTAATTCTCTCTTGATTTATTCCCTCAGTAAACATTGTAAACATGACTTTATGGTCTTAATCTCTAGTTTGAAGTATTCTTAAATGCAGCATGATGTTCATTTAGTAAATTATCGTCCATTTAGAGTCAACGGTTAGGCAGGTTATGACTTAGGGCAATTCAATGGACTGTACTTTCTAGTGAGAGCATTTTCCATTAGTCCAATTAAAAGGGGTTAAGATAATTTTCTACAATTTAAAGCCCAGATTGTATTGTAATGTGATATATGATTATTAGAAAGAATCATGATGCCTGCTTTTTGAGGTGTGCATAAAATGCTGCACAAAACTAAAGATGCAATGCTGGTACTGTAGCAGATATTTGAATGTGTATGTGCATTTATACCCCCTTACACACACACTCTGCCTCCAAAAGAGTTCCTGCATGGGGTTTGTTTGAAAGGGAGCAGGGGTCGATATTCAGGAAAACATGTTTTGCTACTTTCTTACCACCAGACCTCGTAACATTTTGAGGAAATTGCCGATATGGCAGTCTTGTAAATGAATGCAGTAACATTATAGGGACAAGCACCTAATGGATTATTTCCTTCTGAGAAAATATGCTTCCATGGGGAGCGAGAGAACCATTTGCACCACGTGAGACTATATGTCTACGGCGAAAATCCCATTGCTTTCATGGGGATTCAACTCGCCTTGCTGAAGTCGGCTTCATATCAAAGACCCTGCAGCTTAAATTGGCCAGCTTGAAATGTAATTTACACTACTTATTTTGACAAATCAAAATTCTTAGATCTATAGCCCAGCATGGGCCTCAGAGATTAGTTATATATATATATATATATATATGTCTGAGATGAAACATTCAAGAGTGTCATGCAGTCCATGTTGAGAATGTAATATTTTGGAGAACAACATTTGGGCTTTTTACTTTTACATTGATATTTAATGTAACGGATAACGTATTTGCTTTAACTAAAAACATGCACCGCAGCCTCACCCCTGTTCGTATGGATGTGAATGAATGTTGGTGGTGGTCGGAGGGGCCGTAGGCGCTGATTGGCTGACACGCTTCCGTCAGTCTGCCCCAGGGCAGCTGTGGCTACTGATGTAGCTTACCACCACCGGTATGACTGTGTGTGTATGACTACTGGACTCTGAACTGTAAAGCGACTGAGTGTCTAGAGAAGCGCTATATAAAATAAATGATTATTATTATTATTATTATTAATAACTCATTATAAAGTAATTATGGATTGGAATTTTTTTCATTTTTTTTAATAACGATATCATAAGTGTTCAAGTTCGGTTCGACTTCTCTTGGGACAATAAAGGTTTAATTCACGGAACAACGGAAGAGGATTGCACTTAAGATGCACCTATACTTACAACCGTAATAAAAAGACATGGAGGCTCTATTTAACTCTTTATTTCCTCCCACCTTGTCACAGCAGCATATCACAGTCCTTCCGTTCTTACCTTTCACAATAAAAGCCCTAGACACTGCCTCACTGTTTACCAGCAAGTTTTTCCACAATGCAACTAAACAATATAGCTGTCAGTAGCTATTCCCAGGTAACGGGAATAGTGAAAAGTGAAACAACCGAATGTAAGTTGTGGAAAAAGAGCTTTGTTGATAGGGTTGTGTACCTGGACCTGTAAAAAACTCTTCAGTAAAACATTTCCTGCAATTGATAGTTTTTGAGCCCACTTTTTTTGTGTGTGCTTTTGCTTCCTACCAATCATCACAAGCATTATTACACTCAATGTGTTGTGTGATTGACCAACTATTGCAGTGCCTGAAACTCATACAGTTCCGAGGCGTGAGGTGAAGTCGAACTGCATCGGAGGCCCAGATGAGATCAGCTTGATTAGAGGCCACCATAACCGTCCACAATATGACTGTATGCACTGCTATACCTGTGGTGTCTGGTGAAGTAAATGCATAAATTGTCGATAATTTATTTAAGGGTAAAATTGTGAATACAAGTAACATGATGAAGCACCTCATAAAACATGCAGAAATGTCCCCAAGGTCATTGGCGTCTTATAGAAAATAAACAGAATTTGATTGAATAGAGGGAGGGTGACATGGATACCAGCCGGGGACGCTACGGTAAGGACTTACCGACCAAGTGAGTGATCTGAGCACCATCATTCATCTATGTTTTAACATCTCGCTGAGCATGCAACAGGGACGTTGAGGCTCTGCCTCACCTGCCTGTCATCATGAGTCATCATGAGTAAAAAAAAGTAAAAAAAATAAATAAAAAATTAATAATGATAACATCAAATTTATATTAATATTTTTCCACCGATCTTTATGTATGACTAATTTCGAACATTTTATAGTCAAAATCGCTGAATTTGCCTATTTCCTGTTCAAATACAGGACGAAACGAGAGTTGAGGCAGTGACGAGTCGAGCCTCACCTCTGATTGCGCAATCCATCACAAGCTGGGTTGATGCAATTGGCCCGTGCGGGTTGCCGTATCTCTGCATGTCGCCAATATAATGTTTGCAGATTGTTTATCGCCCTGATTTTCCACAGTCTGGCTAAGGTCTTTAACCATTACAGCTTAATGGTTGTAAGTGACATATTTATTTTTGCTGATGGGAAATAAAACCGCAGTGAAAAGGCGCAGGGTGAGGCAGATAATACTCGGCCTCACTGAAGGGGGCACACGTAAGCCAACGGGTACTTGTTGCTGCTTCTTCTACGCTGAGGCGCCAGGCGAGTCAAGTCTGTTTGTTTTTGTATTTTGCTACGTCAGACCGCCAACATGGAAGAGGATTATATATCTAACCTTAAAAATGTCTCAAAACTGGACTTTCAGTCAAAAGTGGATGTGATTAACAAAGGTAGACCAACGCCGGAGCTAAAAGGTTTGCTTCAAACTTTGTCTTACCTTTACGTATCTGTAATATGTACCGTGCGCGTGTGTTGTGTGAAGAATGCTGATGAGACATGAAATAACCAGTAGCCAATTAAATAAGCTACCCTTTTGGGTTTATATATTTGTAAATCTGACACTAAAGGAGTCAGTGCCTCACCAACCAAAGACCTCACCGCACGTCACTGGCATGCAATGGTGCTTAATGTGAGAACCAGATGGAAAAAAACGTAACAACATGACCTGCAGAGCAGTATCGAAAATTGAGGGATCATCTTTGGACGCCAGACTGAGGAAATCGATGTACGGGATCGATAAGATACGACGTGCATGACATTATTACAGGTTTATGACATAGTATCTCACTAATTTGATCTATAGTAAAAACTGTTTTGGTCAGGCTGGAGAGAATCAGGGACCACAATTTGCAGAGGATGCAGAGGAGTTTGGTAGCTTGGTGACTACGGTGGCTGGGGCGTTGTTAGGCTCAGCTGCAGAGGGGAGTGGGGAAGTGGCTCAGGGAACAGGTGCTGGGAAGAGTCCTAATCGGCCTCAGCTGTAGAGGATCGGGTGTATTGTGTCTCTCCTTTAATAGCAGCAATAGGGATTGAGAGACGGACCGGCAGAGCAGAGACACGTAATAAAGTATCTTGCCAAACATTACCCTAAGTGTGCTCATTCCTTGGTGCTGGGGGTGGGGGGGACCTGGGGATTGTGACAGGAGTTGTTACAGTGACGTATGGTGATGATGTAGCTTGCTTGCTCTGCTAGAGACACAATCAAGCAGGGAGCATGCCTTGCCCCAGAGAAGGTTGGCATCATAATATCTAATGGTTTGATTGAGAGGGCTGGCTGTTGTGATGTTACACTGGTCAAACAATACCTCATTGTACCGCTTTGTACAGGTTTTTCTTTTACACTTTCAAAAACAGCTTTCTAATTTAACTGACATTTCCCAAAAGTTTTTTCCTACTAAAGCTCAGCATGTGTGTGTGTGTGTGAGTGTATTTAGCTGCTGTCACAGCCGAGTCTCACATCTACAGTCAAATGCCATCTGGTCTTGACCGCACCTCTCGGGATCTCAATAGTGACCCCCTGTGTCCTCCCTCACCACTCATACACCGCTGATACATTTTTGCCATCACGCCATCTATTCATCCACCCATCCAGTCATCCGAATATCTCCCAGCCCCCTCTGGTCCCTTGCTCCAGCTTTACAGTATCTGGCATGGCCATTATCAACATGTTTGAGTCACAGCAGTCCATCTGAACGATTCCCAGCGGGATTTTGGCATGATAAAAGGCTTCTAAAACCTCCATTGGTACATCTATTGCCAGTTTCTGAGAGTGGCTATGTGTGTGCGTGTGTGTGTGTGTGTATGTATGTTAGGAGAGTGGTGGGAAGGAAATAATGGTAGTTGGAAAAGGAGTCTAATTGGTTGGAATACATCAGAGACATAACCATCAGAAGACGTATGATGTTGTTTTTTCCGACTGCTAAAGAACGACCAAACCAACAGAAATGTAACTCAAAGGTGGTGTTACGATGGTATCCGTGGCCATTCCACAAGGTTAACACGTGTTACAGCATTAACCGTCACCGCTGTGTCTGCTGGACTTGTTTACCATATCAACTTTATAAGGCGATTATAAATATGTCAGATTTGTGTTGAGAGCTTGTGGTGGTGCCACCGATATGGAAGAATATCAAAATAACAAGGTCATCACAATAGGAAATGTCTGCGATTGATCATCTGAAAAGTTGTGTGTCCAATAATATCAAGGGAGAACTTCATATTTTTTACCTTTGCAAACACATACAGTGATTGTACCCATTATATTCAAGTAAACACGATTCTGGTCAATAGTCTACACTCAGAAATGCAGTAGTGGACTTCAGATGATGTCTTGTTCAGGGTCAAGTCTGGGCATGTTAGGGTAGCTGTTAAGGTTGGTGGGAGTAAATGTAACAGAAGGTCCTCACAACTATATGAATTGAAAACTGTGTGTGTGTGATTCTGTGTCTGTGTGCTGGAAGTGACGGTCACAAAGTCAACCCACTGCAGTCAATTAGAGGCTCATAGCCCCCGGGGCGACAATGCCTGACTACAGTTCACATCTCCCGCTCCGCTCCTTCCTCACCTCCCTCCATTCCCCTCCAACCAAAACCTTTCCGCCTTTGGTTTTCTCATTTCTCTGCTGAGCACTGTGACAGCCGCCGGAGTCAGGGACTTTCATCCAAAGCGTCACCTGTCACTGCAATCGACTTGGTTTCTGTTGTTCTACCAGAATGAAGGAGGGGAAGCTGAGGAGGGGAGGGTGGAAAGAAGATAGTAAGGGGGAGGCTGACATGTTGGATCGATGATAACGAACATGAAGAGGAGCACCGTGACACAGAGTAAAGAAAATGTGATTTGAGGTTACATTTCCATTTTATATTGTAGACATTCAGCTGACCCTATTCTGTCGAATGACTTATAATAATAATCATTTATTTTATATAGCGCTTCACAAGTCACCCGAAGTCGCTTTACAGTCCAGAGTCCAGTAGTCAAACACACACACAGTCATCCCGGTGGTGGTAAGCTACATCAGTAGCCACAGCTGCCCTGGGGCAGACTGACAGAAGCGTGGCAGCCAATCAGCGCCTACGGCCCCTCCCCCACCACCAACATTCATTCACATCCATACGAACAAACCGGGGTGAGGCTGCGGTGCATGTCTTTATGATGGTGGGGGAAACCGGAGTACCCGGAGTAAACCCACACAGACACGAGGAGAACATGCAAACTCCACACAGAAAGGACCTGGAACGACCGGGATTCGAACCCAGGGCCTTCTTGCTGTGAGGCGACAGTGCTAACCACTGAGCCACCGTGCTACCTGACTTATGCTGCAGAAAAATAGCTTAGAAAACCATCAATAAAAAAATCACAATATTGAGTTCAATGTCTTTAGAGAGAACGGCGGGCACATTGAAAAGTCAAACAAACATAAGACTTTCACCCAGCAGACTCCTCTGCATGTACCTTTTGAAAGAAATTCTTTGATTTCTTTACTTAGTTTTGATACTTAACTAACGCCATCTTCAGAAGTTATGTTCACAAGTATTTTATGTAGCAAATATACTTAACCACAATCCACAATCTTTTACTCAACCTAACCTGTGGTAAGAGCCAGAAATTATATGACATTCAAATCATAACCAAGATATTGAATAATACATTTACAAACTTTCAATAAATGCAGACAAAATAACCATGAAACTAAAAAGTGTTGCTGCCGATCAGTGGAGTCGGAGAGGATGCCAGTGACAGTGAGCCCTTTTAATAAAAAGGACCTTGTAAATAATGTAATAGCATCAGGGCTATGTGATAGGAGACACATTCAGTTGGTAGGTTACAATTAACTTAGAGTTTATTGGAAATACTTGTGTCAAGGAACAAATGTCAGTCATGTTCAGGTTATGGTCATTGTTTCCATTGTTACATTTATAGCCCGTAGCTCAGGTTGTTATTTTGTAGACACCAACAATGACTGGGCGGACCTGTCGACAGCCAAACAATGAAAAAACCTCTAGCTCGAGAGAGACACTGAATGAAGTTGATAGAGAGAATGAGAGAGAGAGAATGGATGGACTCCGACGTTCAAGGGTGCGGTCATAGATGTACAGAGGCTTGTCTGTCAGCAGACAAATAACATGAAACATGCTTTGTTTAAGACACAGTCAAGCTGTGAAGATGGCATAAGCGGCCATTGAGAATGTGATGGAGGCTATAACGAAGTCCATTTGGCCGAAAGGTTCAGACACTTTTTTGATCATGAGAGCCTCATTGAGGTGCATGAATTGAATGCTATCTAGATTTAGACAATAAGAGATCAGATGAAAGAAGTATCGAGTTGATTCACTTGTTTAACTATGCTGCTATTACAGGAGAATGGCTTCATTGAAACCGGGTAACAATTGTATCTGATGGAGGCAGAGTCATGTTAGGGAAAATGTCAGCAGTAGAAACCACATTGAGATTGCCAAAGCTTTTTTTAGGGCACTATTTGAACTATAGGTTTAACACCCTGTTCTGTTTCTCCTGTGTTCCGTGTCTCCTCTGTGTCTTCTCTGTCTTAATTGTGTACTTCCCTGCACCTGCCCTCAGCCACTCTTGTCTCGTTACTGTACCTTTTTACTCGTACCCTTTTTTTCTGGCTCTCGACGAAGGCGGTCGCACTTTTCTCCCCCTCTCCTCCCCATGACCTTCCCCTCCCTGCTTGGCTTCTCTTGTCATGTCTTGTCTGTCTCTATACTTGAGAGACTCTCTCCGCATCGCTCTTCGAACTAAAAACCATGGACGTAATCAACTGGTCCTTAAACGCAATTGACACCATCTTCTCGACGAGAAGCTCGGGTTCGGGGGAACCTGCCTGTCCTGCTGGGACGAATGTTGCTGGATAGACGATGGACGCCTTACGATGGGAAGTGGCGGGTCTTGTGCCTAGCACCACTCTCCGTGGAGGACGTAGAAGACATCTACATATTCGGAACTTTGATTACAGGATTTCTGCTGTTTGGATTTGGCGCTGCCCTGGCTTATCGGAAAATTAAGGAAACGGTGACAGCCGTTAAAAGCCCCTAAGGCTGCCCGACATGATTGACGCTTGGGCAGAGTTGTTGGCACTCAGACTTTGGCATTAAACCGTCAGAATGACAACATCGTGGAGAAGCTGACGGCTCTGCAAATGAAATTGGATCGATTTGAAATCCTATTGGCAAACGGAGGAAATTGGAGGAATAGTGGGTGCAAAACTGAAATGCAGCTACTGGAAGACCAAACAATCCCAATCTTATCTGCTGGCCCTCTACCAGGACGGGCCCAAGGCCGTGACTGGAACAACAACTCCCCCGAAGATCACTGAAGCGAGACTCTCTCATTCCCTTCCCCCTATCCACAGACACCTGTGGTTGTCTTTCTCCCAGGACCTTTCAAGGCTATCTCCATGGCAACGACCATCTTGCGGACTGAGAACTTTGTCTGTTGTGGCCTGGGGGAGGACGACATACCAGAACACGCATACACGAACTTTCAATAATACTGATTGCATTCACTACCCCCCTCCCCCCATCCCACGCCTTCGCCTGCTTTTAACCCCCAGTGTGACCGGACGGGGCTGTGCGGGCGCTGCTGAGTTGGCGCCGGACCGGCTGGCTGCTTGTCGGTGCTGGTTACCTTCTGCCCCCAATGGATGGGCTTAGATCACCCATTTGTTGGATTACCTCCCCTCCCCCCTTCCTACTCGTTGCAAGTTATGTCTAAATGTATGTGCTTATGTGCTAAGGTGTTTTTTTCCTGCTCCCACACTGTACCCCTCTCTCGGGGCATAGTCGGGGGGTTGGTGTTTTTTCTCGCCTTCTTCTTCCCTCATGTTATGCTGTAATCTTTCATCCACCCTTTCTTGTAATTTCGATGCTTTTGTACCTGTACTCTGGCAAACGACAAATAAATATATCAATCAATCAATCAATCAATCAACTGTCTGATGTCGTACACCTGTTCCCCCCCCTATATATTGTTTCAGTCTTTCCCGTGTCTGCTGTCGGATTGTCGTCTCTAGTTCCGTGTCCTTTTCCCGTCGTCCTGTCTGTGTTCCTGGTTCTGCCAGTTGACCCTGCCTGCCCCGAACCTGAATCCTCTGCCTGCCCCTTTTGGACCTTGTTTTTTTGTAAACTGTTTTGCCTCATTAAAGAGTGCTTTTTTTGTTATTTATATTGCGTCCAGCTTGTCACTCTGCACCTGAGCCTCACCCCATCACAAGAACCTGACAGAATATATAGGGGGGGGGAATGGGTGTACGACAAGACAGTAACGAGACATGAGTGGCTGAGGGCAGGTGCAGGGAATTACACAATTAAGACAGAAGACACAGAACACAGGAGAAACAGAACAGGGTGTTACAGTAATGTGATCAGCGTGCTGTAATTGGTGTAATCATTTAAAGAAATCTCTGCATCAGATTTTTGCTCATAGGAGAAAAAACTTGTGACCTTCCCATTTGAAAACAAATGGATGGCTAAGAGCTGACAGTTGTTTTTTCCTCAAAGTTTATTAAGAAAAGATGTTTGTCATTGTCTTGACACTCTACATTCGAAATACTAATGTTACCGGGTTCTTTTAAATTCAAGGTCAACAGTTACCCTTTCAGATGAACAAAACAAGAATATATAAAACAGAGATTGTCACTTAACTTCTGCAGTTTGACTATGTAATTAACTACTGATTAAATCGTTGTTAGTTTTGATGCCATAAGACCATCATTGGACTTTGACATCTTGTTAAAATCAAGTTTTGACTACAATGAAATATTTGCTGTGTTGGAAAGATACAACATATGCATCCAAACCACAGTGATATACTCTCTATAACCCAATGCTTGGTGCACATATTAGCTCAACAGACTCAACATGGGTACACAGCAAAATCAAAAGTGTTGGATATTCAGTGTTAGGGTTGAGTGTTAAAATATAGAGTTATTTCAACTCGGGTTTAGTGTTCATCAACTCCAAGAGAGTTATTGTTCAAAATGAGTTGGTGTTAATACAGGGAGTCAAATGTCATAATCTGCAAACAACTCTACAGTGTTGATTTTACACTACAGCTAGTGTTACCCATCCCCCAGAAGGCTGCATGTTTGAAAGAGGCGGGAGATTGTTTCACGCAGCCAGACAAACACTCTGACTCTTTTCTGTGGACTGGACATGTTCAGACATCATTCCAACTGTGACTAGGATGATACGTGTGTAAGTATGTCTCCGCATATGTCTCTTCATTAAATGTTCTACCCTAGTGTGTATTTCTACAGGTATTTACGTTGGAATAGGTATAACCTTGATGGTTAGCTAACATTAGCTAGCTATCCAGCTCACTAGGTTTAGCTAACCGAATAGGATAAAGAATGTTTAGCTAGCCAAAGACTGTGGTGTTAGCCAAGTAGGATGAATAGGGATATTTTTCTCATTAAGAAATTAGAATAATCAACACACGTTGCAATCACGTTATATTATGAACCGTGATTGTAATTTTTTTAAAGAATTCTGTAATGGTAGAGCACAGACATTTATTTTGAAGGCAGGTTAAAAATTATCCTATGTTGTCCACTATTTTCTTTTCTTTTCGTTTATTACTGCCATTTCGCCCAAATGTGTGTTATTAAATTATTTAAACAAGTCTATTGGGCTTCATATTAAGGTTAGACACTTTTAAATAAAGAGAAATGTGTGGGGGTTGTCGTGAAATGTCGAGAGCATTTTATTTTGACTGCATTTATCTCACTGTTCCGTTAGCTTTACTTCCTGTTAGTGTCGGGACTTTTCGGGGTAAGCCACGTTTCCACTCTGCTCTTTGCACTTTCGTAGTTTTGGTTCAAATTTAAACTGAAGTTATTTGAAATACATGGAAAGTCAATGTATTATCATGTGTACATTATCTACTTGCAATTTAAGTTATTTTGTATGTCCGTGTGTCGATGTCTGTGGGTAGGGCTGCCATGTGGCTAATGTTCTAAGCTAGCATGTACAGTCAAGAACGTGTGCTAGCATTTGTGTGTGTCGATATAATGCGTGACCAGAAAAATGCAAATGGCAGAAGGAGTAGAGTAATTAAAACATGCGTTGGACAAACATGTCTGCACAATGGAGACGTGAAGAGATGTGCAAGCTTGTTGTTCTGGCCGACACATAGTTGGCTAAACAGAAGGTCAGGCTCAGGCTCTTTTTAGTGAAGGATGGGAGAGCTGGCGCCCATGCAGTCGCAGAAGTCAAGGCGCCCACTCTCCCAACGTTTTCAATAGCGGCTCTGTTAAGCGTTTTACCCGACGAACGTGTCCCGAGGTCGGCCGCGAAACCGCCAGGTTACCCGCCCATTACGGATGATCTTTCGCGATTTTCAACCCGCCCAAAGTGATCGAAACTTGACGCCAGACTTGGGAAAACCACGCCAAATTATAGAGCGTCGCATAATCATCAATTTGGCTGGAGGAGTTTTCAATAGCGCCTCCGAAACCGCTTACCCGACGCAAATGTCCCGATGTCGGCCGCGAAACCACCAGGGTACCCGCCAGTTATGGAGGAATTTTTTTAGATTTTCAACCCGCCCAAAGTGATCGAAATTCGGACCCCAGACTTGGGCAAACCACGCCGAATCATGGAGCCACGGATAATCTTTAATTCGACTGGAGGAAGTTTTCCTTTAGCGGGTCCATAAACCGCTTAACCCGATGAAAGCGGGTCGCGCATTCGCCAGGTCAGGAAATTTTTGGAGTATGAAAGGGGCTTAAGTGACTTAAAATAGTTAGTCACACAAGTATGATGTACATTAATTTGATTTAGTCGTACACTGCCGACGCCAGGTGGCATAGAAAAGGCAAGGGGAAAACAAAACATGAGTTTTAGATTTTTTATGAATGTTTTTTTCTTTTCTTTGTAGGACAATATGCTGGTCAAGGTGAGATTTGGTTCAAGTCAGAAGTATGTTAAGGTGGCAGAAACCGAAGCAGGCTATGAAGACTACAATACATTTATTGAGAAAGGTTGGTATTACTTGTTTATTACACAGCCATATCTGTTTGGAGTAAACTAATTATTTGCTTGAATGTCAGTTCATGTTATAGTGTCTTTTTTTATATTATTTTAAGTAATATGTTTGGTTGCCTCGCCTACCCAATTGTTTTTTTATTATGTTGACCAATTGTTATGTCTTGTGAGCAAGGCAAAATGGACAATTGGTGTATGATGGGGAATTTATATTACATATTCTGCACACTGCTCAGATTATAATAATAAAAGTGTCAATAGAAGTTTACAAAGGACCATTTTTCTAAATCTGATATTCTCTCAGTAATAGGAAAGTTAGGTCTTCCTCTACAGACAGACTTGCACGTGACAGATCAATCAGGGACAGAGGTGGCTGCAGATGTGTTTGAGGAACTCTTACAAGCAGGGGATCTTACCGTCAATGTGTCCACAGAAAAGTCTGGAGGTAAGACTTAGCTTTGTTCGGGAAAAATGAGGATCATCAACTGTAATGTACTGTGAGCTGTTTTACTGACTAGTATTGTAGAGTTGTGACGGTATAACCAATTTTGTGTGTGCATTTCTTTGAATTGTCTTGCAGTTGTGCTTCAACCAGATCAAGCATACATTTCTTTTGAGTCGAATGTGTCAGACACCGTATCCTCTGTGCCTTCTGATTCATCTGATGCAACAATAACTCTTGAGAACGATGGTGGGAGGAAAAGGACCCACGACGATCGGGAATCAGCTGAAGCGGTATATAGCACATTACATTTGTGAATAAAACTGAAACCCAAAGACATTGTCCAAACGAGCAGTGCTCTTGTTGCCGTAAAGGTTAACATAATAACTTATTGTCTGATTCTTTTTATTTTTAGATGGTGAGAGATGTTCTTCAGTCCAAGCCAGGGGGAGAAAAGGTGTTGCATGAATATGACAAAATGAAGACATTGACGGATGGTACCCGGCGACATATGATAAACCTACTGGTGGCTGACATGATTGAAGTTCATGGGTAAGCATTTTATGTTCACTGGTGCAGATCTTAAATCTATTTTTTCTTCATAGCATAAGATGCAGTTGTTACAGAACCCTGTCACATTATTAAATGAGAGATATATATATATATATATAATCTCATTTCTGGAGCAAAAATATTGAAGCAATTAAGTTATACAAATTAATTAGCTAATGGGAAAACCGGGCAGATGTATGATCAGTGCAAAAGAAGCTAAGGGAATTGTAAACAAAAGACTAATAGTTATCATGATAACACAAATCATTTGTTTGCATTAATATAGTTTACTTTAGAGATGACTGTCTTTTGCTTTCTTCTTGATAATAATACTTATTTTAGTTTGACATTTTAACATTTTAAAGTTTGAAAATAATATGTTTTTCTACTTTTAAAGGAGGATCCCACCAACCTATGTGCGAACAAAATACGCTCTTGGCATTATAACTCTATTTCCTTACCTCGGGGATCCTTACTCAAAAAATGGATATGTAAGTTTGTAAATGAATGGCTTATACTACAATGTATGCAGGGAGGTTATTCTGAATTTGCCTTGTTTGGCTGTGACCCATCAGTGATGTTTAGTTTTGTTCTTTCTTCTCGAATTTTATAGGAGCACTTCTATGATGCTGACAGTGGATCTGGTTATTTGGCCTGGAGGATAAAGACAGTCCAGCGCAACATTGCAGTTCTATCTCGGAGATGCTCAACCACCTGTACCTATCAAGCTGGACCAAAAAGCAAGAGAGATTTTCTCCTAACTGACAATCAACTGTCTGGCGAGGAATGCCGTGAGGCAATCTCCATATTGAAACATACAACTGATGAATCGGTTGTCAAAGAGAAAATGAGGGCAACATTTCAATACCATCAGACGGTAGTTCAACAAGACCAGCAAGACTCCTCTACAGTCCTGGATGTTTTCCCACGTTTTCTCGATACACCTGGCTTGGTAAGAAACGCATATGGTTTTATTTATTTTTAAAGTGAACAATCTACATTTAAGGACTACACTTTCAGCACGGTTGCAGGGATTTACGGAGTTTCTTCTGTAGATTGACCAAGACTTTGCCATGATGTTTGGAGAGGAGGCTTCTGGCAGATTCTTGGCAAAATGGCCCACTTTCTTCAAACCCAGGATCCTGGCAAACTGCAAGAATTCTAATGAGAATGTTGAAGACTTGTTGTCTGGGCATCACTCCTCAGATGCGTCTGGTAAGCATCGTTCATTATCTTTTTTAAACATTAATTTACTTGCCTGATTCAGAAATCTTGTATGAGCATAATGTGGATATATTTATTTTCACATGTAAGTCTTTGTTAAATCTTCTACTTTCTTCTGGTTTCCCCCTAGGCTGGGACAGTGACCTGTCAAGCATCCTACTGCTGGTTCACCTACTTCCCCCTACTGCAAAAGGACCCAAGAGTCCTAAAATTAGCTCGCATCAAGCAATCAAACATGTTGTGAGATATTTGAGGGTATGCAATGTTTTACTATGCTTGTTAATTTAGTTATTTTCACAATGCCTCTTTTTGTGAAGAGACACATGTGTTTTTAGTAATATAGTGGGCCATTAAAATTGTTCTTCATGCTTCTGTTTTTTCCAGATTGGCGCCAGTGTTGAGACCTTCCTTGAGAGATTGGAACCTGGACAACCCATCCTCCTGTGTGTCGGTGAAGAGAAGAACAACATCCAAAGATTCTATGTCATCGTTGACCACAAGGCCATCCCTTGCAAGGCTCAGACGTCCCTGGCAGCTTTCGATGAACTCTTTAAGGCCCACTTCATCTTCAGTGTTCACTACCACGAATCCCTTAACAGCTTCTACACATTCATCCAAACAACTGTGTTCAACATTGATGTGGGAAGTCCCAAGGAAAGTCCTCGTGTGAAGGAGCTCAGAGCAAGACTGCTGAACACAAGTATCTGAGGTGACACACATCCTTGGCTGCAAATATGTTGATTTGTTTTATCTGCAAGTTACACCACATAAGTTCTATGTTGCTTTGTAAGCATTTGAGATTTTACCATGGTTTATATCCAGGAAAGACATTACGTTTGAAATGTGGACAGCCGGGATGTTCTTTATTCTTTTGCACTTATTCAGGGTTCAAGAAACACCTTATTCGTTTGCACCGGGACACTGTTTCAACAAATACTGTTAACAGTATGGACACTCAAATAATAGATGAGCCTTCAACTTCAAATGCAGTCAGTACAGATATTCCAGTAACCACCAATGTCTCTGTTGACAAGCATAATTTGGTAAACATGTGTTGTTCTGTTGTAGCACAGTTGCAATCATCAGGTGTTGCTGAGAGCACTATCCAATCAATGGTCGGGTCAATGGAAGAGCTTGTAAACAATATTCACAGTCAAACGAGAGACTCAGTTCTCAACTGCACTTCAGAGATGCAAGGAACAGACTTTGAAAAAAAGCTAGACAGTTGTTTTGAACAACTACAAAATCCTTTCTCAGTCTTAAATACAAGAGCCAAACGACAGAAGTATTTCAAGGAAAAGTGGGAAATAGTTGAGCCAGTTGAGTATGTTCTTGGGGTGCGATTTGATGTACGTAGAGATCGAACAACAGGAGTTTACAATCAGATCCCTGTAACGGATAAGTTTGTGTATGTACCCATCTTAGGAACCCTGAAGTCTATGTTCAAAAATAGTGAAATTTGTGAATGTTTCCTGCAGGCCAAACAAGAGGAAGAAGGATTTTTTAAAGATATATGTGATGGGTCATACTTTTAAAAAATGATTTGTTTTGCCAGCAAAAACATGCTTTACAAATTCAACTATATTATGATGATTTCGAGACCGCAAATCCCTTAGGTTCAAAGAAGGGGATACACAAACTTGGTTGTATTTACTTTATATTGCGGAACCTGCCCCCAAAATACAATTCTGTGTTGATGAATATTCATGTTGTGGCTCTTTTTCACTCACAAGACCTGAAAAAGTATGGATTTGATGAAATACTGAAGCCTCTCGTTGATGATGTTAAAAAAACTAGAAAATGAAGGAATAGAATGCCTTTCTCTGACTCACCATTGCTAGGGTCTATTATTCAAGTAACTGGTGATAACCTTGGTTTACACGGGCTGTTTGGTTATGTTGAGTCTTTTTCTGCAACATATTGTTGTAGATTTTGTTTAACCACGAAGGAAGAGTTTCAATGTGTTTTCACTGAAGATCACCCTGGCTTAATATTTCGTACAAAAAACATCTATGCAGAGCATTGTTCAGCATTACGTGAAAATCCTATGTTAGTGACAACATTTGGTGTCAAGAAGACATGCTTGCTCAATACATTGCGTTTTTTTCACATCTCTGACAACTATGCAGTTGACATCATGCACGACTTGCTTGAAGGTGTAGTGCAGTACGAACTGAAACTTGTCTTTCAATACCTTGTCAAGGAGAAACTTTTATCTTTGGAGTCATTGTCACAGAGAATTCAAAGTTTCAACTATGGTTTTACTGAGAGAAGAAACAGACCAAGTGGGTTGAAAATGGATGAGAGCAAAGATCTTGGATTGAATGCTATCCAGTCATGGTGCCTTGTGAAACACTCCTCTCATTTTGGTGATCTAGTTGAAAGAAATAACAGTTTTGGAACCTGCTCCTCCTCTTGCTTCAAATTGTGAATATAGTGTTTTCACCAGTTGTGACTAACGGTATGACATATTATCTGAAGCATTTAATTAATGATCACCACAAGCTATTCAAATATTTGTTTCCTGAGAAAAGACTTATTCCAAAGCATCATTTTATGATCCATTACCCAAGGTGCATTCGTAAAATTGGCCCACTCCTTCATGTATGGTGCATGAGGTTTGAGGCCAAACACAATTTCTTTAAAAGATCTGTCAAAAATTTCAAGAATATAACAAAAACATTGGTCAAACGACACCAGAGACAGCTAGCTTATCACTGGGAGAATTTAAATTTTCAGAGGTTTGAGTTTGGTCCAGTGAGGAAGGAAGTGATTGATAGCTTGGAGTGTGGTGAGGCATTAATTGCAATGTTAAATGTGAATGCATACTCTGATGTGTCAACTACCAATTGGGTGAAGAACTATGGAACAGAGTATCAAATTGGTATGTATGTTTGTATGAAAACAAATATGGAAGTTCCTGTTTTGGAAAGATCACCAGTATCATTATACATGAAGATCATGCTTTTATTTTGACTTGCACAGTTGATACACTCTATTTTGATGAGCACTTCAGTGCTTATTGTATCAAGGAGAGGATGATTCATTTTCTGTTGTTTCTATTGATGAGTTGATTTATTATAGACCCTATGATAAACAGTTATCTAATGAGATGGATGACAAAATATACATTGTGCCACATTGCCATGTTGTGTGAACTGTGCTATTGTTTTGTGTTATCCCGTGCTATTGTTTTGTGTGACCTGTGCTGTTGAGGCTGTCATTTAAGAAATGTTATTGTAATGCAAATGCTATGTTTGTGGTGGGCTTGAAAATACAAGTTTTATTTGAACAAACTTTTGTATTTTTGTTCTTCATTGTAATTAAATAGTAGGAGTATACTGAATTCCAAAGTAAAATTGTACCATGTCTAGCATTAAGGATTGTAACTCCCTACAGTGTTAAAAAATATATATAAATCAACTCTACAAGAGTAAAATACAGAGTTTAATTTTAAATCCTTTATAGTGTTGCATAGCTCAGCAACACTAGTCGGTGTTAAAACAATATACAGATAGTGTTAAATTCTGACACTGCACACTAGTGTTGTGTAAATTCAACACTGGCCTGTGTTGACTGGTGTTAAATGTCAACTATTGAGAGAGTTGCTTCAACTCGATCACAGTGTTGATCTTTTAACACTTTTAAAAGTGTAGTTTTAACTCAAAATAGAGTGGACCAATATAGACACTTTCAAAGTGTTAAATTTAACTCTATTGGTGTTGAATTGACACTCCGGATTTTGCTGTGTAGGCACTCTGGGAAAGAGTATACAAACATTACAAAACAACTAAATGTGTCTGTGCAGGTGTTTAAACCAAACACAAATTATAATGCTTGCACCGTCTCTTAACTTGTTCTTCCCCGTGGTGTATGCTGGAGTTTGATGGCAATTTACTTTGATCAAAGATGCTGAGGTCCTAATGGCCTCATCTTAGAAAGACAAGCATTACACAGGATTGTTTCAAAGGCTTTGTAAGAACTGGCCTGGATTGACAGAATTGAGCTTTGCATTAATAGGCGGATGTTGCTCAGAGGTTGAGCGCTTTGTCTGCCTTTGTACAATTGTAAGTCGATTACTTTCAAATGCTTAAAAACTGATACGTCCGTTTCTTTTCCGCCTCACAATATTTCTCACCTGGACTGTCTCTAAAATAATGTAGATGCTTTGCTCTGAGGAGAGTTACCGAGCGACGCTGAAGCTCCTGTGACTGGAGACTAAATATGTCATTGAGGGTATCATAAAACATCACAAAAAGTCAGAATTTGAATACAGGCTCTGTTCATATGCATCCTTTGTTGGACCTCTTCTAATTAAAACACATTTTCTTAAAGTGCTGCAAAGGAGCTTTGTGAGGTCCACATAGCTTACAAAATGTAGCTTCTGCATAAAAGCATTACAATGATTGAGAGTTAACCTCAGCAGCTGCATCTGACACAACTAGTTCAAACCTATTATAACACCCTGTTCTGTTTCTCCTGTGTTCCGTGTCTCCTATGTCTCCTCTGTGTCTTCTCTGTCAGGTCTTTGTGACGGGGTGAGGCTCACGCGCAGAGTGACAGGCTGGACGCAATATAAATAACAAAAAGCACTCTTTAATGAGGCAAAACAGTTTTCAAAAATCAAGGCCCAAAAGGGGCAGGCAGAGAATCCAGGTTCGGGGCAGGCAGGGTCAACAGGCAGAACCAGGAACACGGACAGGACGACGGGAAAAGGACACGGAACTAGAGACGACAATCGAAAGACTGACACAATATATAGGGGGGGAAACAGGTGTACGACATCAGAGAGTAACGAGACAAGAGTGGCTGAGGGCAGGTGCAGGGAATTAAACAATTAAGACAGAGAAGACACAGAGGAAACACGGAACACAGGAGAAACAGATCAGGGTGTTACAATTACTGCCTCCGAGCTTGTCACAGCTGTCAGATCGTCATCATATTGGATTATCATAGGTAATCCAGTTTACATTATGCAGTTATTTAAAGGCTTTTTTTAAATGACTAAAATAAATCCACTGTTGGAAAATAAGACACATAAACTGACAAAACCAAGGCCTCGATTAAAAAAAAAAGAGAAAAAAGTGATTATCTTCAATGAGAATTGCTCACAAAATGTATTGTGTGGATTGGAGAGATTCAAATTGCAATGCTTTAATGATAATCTGCACATATTCTCTGAAATAGCCATATATAACTGAAATTGTAAAGCACAGCAGATGGCTTGACACGTACATAGTTATAAACTTGTGCAATTTGCTCGAACTCACAGAGCTTTATATAAATTATCATGTGCATGTAGATATTATATAAAAGGGTATACAATACATCTCTTTTCTATTTGTTGCAGCTTTGCAGTCAAGAAAATGCCTTTAGCCCCAGCCGATTGTTGAGGTTTCTGCTCGAAATGACATACCCAAACTAAAAAGGGTGTTGCTCTGCAACCACAACAGCTATTTGAATAATGTTGGTGTTATAATAAAGGCAACACATGTAAGCTTTCCTTCAGATGTGTACATATTAATATAAATGTTACTGGTTAAGAGTAAATAAAGATAAAACTTCTATTTTCATAGAAGTTTCAGGTTCGATTAGAAAAAAAACCACTTTCAGGATGAATATCTCCTAGATGGATGCACAGCAAAGGTCTTAAATCACCCAGATAATAACACAACTTGTGAACAGACTCTGCAAAGTATGACTCAGGACAAATGAAGCAGAACAATAGTTGGAGAGTTTTTAGTCAAGAGAACTTAGGCGAGGTCTCTAAAATTTGCATTTGGGCACATTGGAGCACCATCTGTGCCATTTGACTTTTCTCATGAAACAAACCATTTATTTCACTTTCACTTTTGGTGTTCAATGCATCCAATAACATCATTCTGTGGCTTTAAACAGTAAACCAAAGATAAAAAAAACGATCAAACAAAGTGCACGTGCTCGTGCGTGCTGCGTGTAAAGCCGGTTTATGGATCCGTCACAGAGCAGCTGTTACCCAGGGATGGATTAACCAACGGGCCTACCGGGCCCAGGCCCAGGGGCCCATGAGCTCAGGGGGCCCCTGGGCCTGAGCCTCCGCTCGTGACGTCGCTGTGATTAACATTGTATTGATATGAATATGATGATATGATACAATGCGCCGTAGCCGGTATATGCTAGGCTTAAGTCATTCATGTCAGTAACAGGGCCCCAATATATATATATCTTTATTCCAGACTCATGGGTCCATAAAGATATATATATATGGCCCCACTGATGGGCCCCTGAGCTCATGGGCCCCTGTTACAATAGTCCTACTGAGGGATGAATTACCGAACGAGCCTACCGACACCAGGGGCCCATGAGCTCAGGGGGCCCATTAGCTCAGGGGCCCCCTGAGCTCAGGGGGCCCCTAAGCCAGAGCCTCCGCGCGTGACGTCGCTGTTATTAACATTGTATTGATATGAATATGATGATATGACACGATGCGCCGTAGCCGGTATATGCTGGTCTTAAGTCATTCATGTCAGTAAGATAGATAGATAGATAGATATATACTTTATTAATCCCCAAGGGGAAATTTGTCGAGTCAGTAGCAGCAACACACAAGAATAAAAAAACAAAACACAAAATATAAGAAGGGTTAGGGTGATCTGGCAAGAGGTGAACTGTTGTAGAGCCTCATAGCCGACGGCAGGAATGTTCTCCTGTATCTCTCCTTGTGGCAGCGGAGCGTGAGGAGACGTCTGGAGAAAGTACTCCTCTGTCCCTGTAGGAGGTGGTGGAGAGGGTGGTCCGGGTTGTCCAATATGGACACCAGTTTCTTCAACGACCTCCTCTCCACCACCTGTTCCAGGTGCTCCAGGTGTTCCAGGTGTTCCAGGTGCTCCAGTAACAGGGCCCCAATAGTCCTACTGAGGGATGGATTACCGAACGAGCCTACCGGCACCAGGGGCCCATGAGCTCAGGGGGCCCCTAAGCCAGAGCCTCTGCGTGAAGTCGCTGTTATTACCTTCGCATTGAAAATGCGGAAGGTTATGTTTTGATCGCCGTGGATTTATTTATTTGTATGCGTGTTATTCGCATAACACAAAAAGTATTAAGCCGAATCGCATGAAATTCGGTGGGATGATTGGTTATTATCCGGGGACCATTTGATTAGATTTTGGGATCAATCGGGTCAAAGGTCAAGGTCATGAAAAGGTCAAAATCTTCTTTTTACCATAGCACGGTCAATTTGTATCCAATTGGCATGCAACTAATGCCAACATGTTCATAATTCAATGCCCAATCTAGTGATATGCGAAGGTATGCGCTCTACCGAGTGCCCATTCTAGTTAACTTTGTATTGATATGATGATATGACATGATGCGCCATAGCCGGTATATGCTAGGCTTGTCATTCATGTCATGGTCATATAATTTGCGTTATGTTGTCTGCTCAGCTCCGGTATCGTTGTTCCATACGGACTGTTTTGTTAGCGATGTTTGCGGGGGGGGGGCCTTGACACGTCCAGGCCCAGGGGCCCGTTGTTTCTTAATCCGTCCATGGTTAACCCTCTGGAGGCTGGGGGCATGTTCTCCATTTTACGAAAAAAATGTAAATTCACCTTTTAAAGGCGTTTTCATGTGACACATACCCCCATGTGCTCTACATCAAACATTCCAGAACAATCTCAGCTCTATTCAATGAGGCTCATTGTCCTCGTGCCGTGTTCTCTGGTTCTCTGACTGACAGGCTGCTATAGAGCCTTACCTATGAGGTGGGAGGTCCTTTGTGATTTACTGAGTGTTCATTGGTTGTTTTTTTCCCAAAATGTTGACAAGACAAACGGATTGACAAATCACGGTGAAGGTTTCGTGTGACGAGTTCTTTCCGCGCCGCGTCCCCCGACACGTCGCCCCTCCGTTCCTCTGTGTATCAGAGGGGGAGACGGGAGGAAGGAGGAGCAGGAGGAAACCCGACTGATTAATCCACGAGTTTAAACTGATTTCTGCTCCTTATTTTCGCGGAGAAATAATTGTTTTAAAAACGGAAACAGTGTTAAACCGTACTTGACACTCAGAGGAGTGAAAAAACTTCAACGAACACCGGAAGTAAACAAAGTTGCGTGAATTGCGTTAAAATATTTTAGTGCGTTAGCGCGGCCAAATTAATCGCATAGATTAACGCGTTAACGCTGACAGCCCTAGTTATTAGTGAATGTCGGAAACATTAAAGACTATTTTAAATAACAGTGACAATGAAAATATTATGGCCTTCAATGTTTGTCAAAAAAGTAGCAGGAGACTTCAGGGAATCGAACCCCATCCCAGTTAACCAGGAGTACCATCACCAGTGTCTTTTGCTTTTTGAGGCTACATCGGAGGTCTGTGTGTGTGTGTGTGTGTGTGTGTCCGGCCTACATCCGGACGTCTGGTCACCCTAAGTTTTTTGCATGCAAAAACTCAATCACGGCTCCTCTCTTGACCCGAGTGTCCAAGACATACGGTGGCAGATCAGATGATACGATGACAAAGTCGATCATTGATCTTCGGCTTAATGTGTTCTGGTACCAGAGACACGTGTGAGCCACCTTATGTTCGAGCACGGTGTTCGTTCTGGACAAACCGTGGCGAGCACAGAAGTCCAGAACTAAACGCCGGATTCCGTTCGGTCGCGCCGTTCCTCCCAATCGCCCCCGCCGGGTTTCTCTGTCATGTGAGGGTTGAAGTCTCCCAGGAGAACGATGGAGTCGGCAGGCGGCGCCCCTTCCAGGACCCCTCCCACCGACTCCGAGAAGGCCGGATACTCTGAGCTGCTGTTTGGTGCATAAGCACAGACAACAGTCAGAGCCTCACTCCCTGCAACCCAGATCCTAGTGCAATAACTGTAATATTAACTAAATATTTACACTATGTTGATCTGAACTTCACACATTTCATTTATTTACACAACACACATACACACACTTTGCATTTTGCACACTGTCTATATTTAATATTTAATTTAATTTTACACTGCAGTCATTAGTATTGTATTGTGTATGCATATATGTTGTATATATATATACATATATATTTTATTTTATATTTTACTTTGTATACTTTGCACAGTCATTGTATTATATTTGTTTGTGTGTGTGTATATATATATACATATACGTTTCATTTAATAAACATATACAGGACTGTCTCAGAAAATTAGAATATTGTGATGAAGTTCTTTATTTTCTGTAATGCAATTAAATAAACAAAAATGTCATGCATTCTGGATTCATTACAAATCAACTGAAATATTGCAAGCCTTTTATTCTTTTAATATTGCTGATTATGGTTTACAGCTTAAGAAAACTCAAATATCCTATCTCTAAATATTAGAATATCATGAAAAAGTATACTAGTAGGGTATTAAACAAATCACTTGAATTGTCTAATTAACTCGAAACACCTGCAAGGGTTTCCTGAGCCTTGACAAACACTCAGCTGTTATAAATCTTTTTTTTTACTTGGTCTGAGGAAATATTAAAATTTTATGAGATAGGATTTTAGAGTTTTCTTAAGCTGTAAGTCATAATCAGCAATATTAAAAGAATAAAAGGCTTGCAATATTTCAGTTGATTTGTAATGAATCCAGAATGCATGACATTTTTGTTTTTTTAATTGCATTACAGAAAATAAAGAACTTTATCACAATATTCTAATTTTCTAAGACAATTCAATTCAGTTTATTTGTATAGCCCAATTTCACAAATTACAAATTTGTCTCTGAGTGCTTTACAATCTGTACACATAGACATCCCTGCCCCAAAACCTCACATCGGACCAGGAAAAACTCCCAAATAACCCTTCAGGGGGAAAAAAAGGGAAGAAACCTGGAGGAGAGCAACAGAGGAGGATCCCTCTCCTAGGATGGACAGATGCAATAGATGTAATGTGTACAGAAGGACAGATTTAGAGTTAAAATACATTCAATGAATATGACAGAGTGTATGAATAGTTCATAGTAGGCATATTCCACGATGGAGACTCCACGATCCATCAGGCAGATGGCGGTGGGAGGAGGAGTGGGCGGAGTCTCAACAGGACAGTGGGCGTAGTCATGAGCAGGAATTCCACCACGACCCAGACGATCCATCAGGCAGATAGGATCTATGCCGCTCATAGGGTCCGATGACCCCATGAGACGCGTAAAGTCAAGGACTTCCGGGGAGAAAGCAGAGTTAGTAACGTGGTGATTGAGAGATGAAATTCATCCTTAAGGAGAGAAAAAAGAGGAGATAGGTACTCAGTGCATCCTAAACGTCCCCGCAGCTATAAGCCTATAGCAGCATATCAAGGGCTGGACCAGGCAAACCTGATTCAGCCCTAACTATAAGCTCTGTCAAAGAGGAAGGTCTTAAGTCTACTCTAAACGAGGTGATCTGTCTGCCTCCGGACTGAAATTGGAAGCTGGTTCCATAAAAGAGGAGCTTGATAACCAAAGGCTCTGGCTCCCATTCTACTTTTTAAGACTCTAGGAACTACAAGTAGTCCCGCATTTAGTGAGCGTAGTTTCAGTGGGGCAATATGGTACGATAAGCTCCTTAAGATATGATGGAGCATCACCGATCAAGGCTTTGTAGGTTAAGACACTAATTTTGAAAGTGATTCTTGAGGTTGCTGAGAGCCAGTGCAGAGCAGCTGGTGCAGGAGTGATGTGATCTTTTCTTAGTTTTAGTGAGAACACGAGCTGCAGCATTCTGGATCAACTGGAGGGACCTAAGAGATTTATTAGAGCAGCCTGCTAATAAGGAGTTGCAGTAATCCAGTCTCGGTAACGAACGCGGAACTAATTTTTCTGCATCTTTTGAGACAAGATGTGCCTGATTTTGAAATATTACGTAGATGAAAGAATGCAGTCCTTGAGATTTGCTTTCACGGGAGTTAAAGGACAAGTCGATCAAAGATAACGCCAAGATTCTTTACAGTGGTAAGGATGCCAGGGCAATGCCGTCTACAGAATCCACATCACCAGATAATTGATCTCTGAGGTGCTCAGGGCCGATTAAAATTACTTCGGTTTTGTCTGAGTTTAACATCAAGAAGTTGCAGGTCATCCATGTTTTTGTCTTTAAGACATGCTTGAATTTTACAGAGTTGGTTGCTCTCCTCTGGTTTTATCGAGCAAATATAGTTGAGTGTCATCTGCATAACAATGAAAGTTTATGGAGTGTTCTGATAATATTGCCCAAAGGAAGCATGTATAAGGTAAATAAAATTGGTCCAAGCACAGAACCTTGTGGAACTCCGTGATTAACGTTGGTGGTTATCGAGGCCATCGTTTACAAATACAAACTGAGATCGATCTGATAAATAGGATTTAAACCAAATTAGTGCCGCCTGAAATGCCAATCGACTGCTCCAGTCTCTGTAACAGGATGTCATGGTCAATGGTGTCGAATGCAGCACTAAGGTCTAACAAGACCAGGACAGAGAGGAGTCCTTTATCTGCTGCCATTAAGAGGTCATTTGTAATTTTCACCAGTGCCGCCTCGGTGCTGTGGTGTTTTCTAAATCCTGATTGAAATTTCAACAAACTATTATGATGTAGAAAGTCAGACAACTGATTTGCCACCACTTTCTCAAGGATCTTGGAGAGGAAAGCTTGAGTCGGGTTTTTGTAGTTCTGACCCAAACCTCGGTCCCAAGGGGTGGGCCCCTTTTTTCCCTCCACAGGTTTAAAACAGCCAAAAATTAAGGAGTTTACGGTTTGACCCTTTTTAAAGACAATTGATAAAATCTAATAGGACCGGGGGGAATTAAAAGCAAAACGTCTGTTAAACAGCTTTCCGGATTTGGGTGTCCAAGAAAAAACAAAGGTTTAAAAAGGTGTAAATGAATTTTGGTTGAAAATTTAAATTTGGGCACGATTCAAAGATAGCTCCTCCAAATCCTCACCGGGCATAGAAGCGGTTTTTGCAAGGCCATTCCCCTTCAGGAACAGATTTTGGCCCCCAGGTTTATTTGGGGAACATTTTTAAAACTTGTTTCCTAATATTAAAAACTTTTCAGTTTAAAGAAGTTTTGATAAAGTCAAAATTAAAACCCCAATTTAAAAGGGAATTTTTTGCACGAGCTGTGACTTGTGTCAACTTGGCTAAGGTTTCTGAAGAGAAACCTCTTCTGCTTATTTTTTTATTTAAATTTAATGGGGTAAGAGGCAGCTCTGGCTTAAAGCAAGGGCCTTCTTAATCCTGTTTTTAAGATTTTTATTTTTCGCCAAACTAAGCGGGTTCATCCCTGATTTTTATATGCTCAATTTTACGCTTGCTTCAGTTTATTGGGTCTAGGGTTTACCCCTGGGGAAATAATATTTTCTATCTATCTATCTATCATCTAACCCGTCCAGGGACAGACCCTCTCGTCGCCTGGGACAACGGCAACAACGCACGCGCGTTAGACCAACCCTTTAATTTAACGGATCAAAAAACAAAAACCCCCAAATTTGTCAGACAAGGACATCTGTTAAAAATTTTTTCTAAGGAGTCACCCTTTAAATTTGTTAAGGGGTTGGGGTTTGGGCCCCCCTTTCCCGTCAACCCCAAAAACCCCGGGGCCCCCCAAAAATTTGGGGGGGTTTTTTTGGGGACCCTCCAGGGGTTTTTTTCCCTTTGGGCCCCCCCCAAA
>NC_079405.1:27320321-27363411 GCF_029220125.1 Pseudoliparis swirei | reverse complement strand
TTATTGTAATGTTGCAGTATTTCATCAAGACACGTCATACATATTTTATGCCTATCTGAATTATTGTTAAAATAGATCTAGATACAGGTTATTAGTGAATGTAGGAAACATTAAAGACTATTTTAAGTAACAGTGACAATGAAAATATTATGGCCTACAATGATTGTCAAAAAAGTAGCAGGAGACTTCAGGGAATCGAACCCCATCCCAGTTAACCAGGAGTACCATTACCAGCGTCTTTTGCTTTTTGAGGCTACATCGGAGGTGTCTGTGTGTGTGTGTGTGTGTGTGTGTCCGGCCTACATCCGGACGTCTGGTCACCCTAAGTGCAGGAGACGTGACATCAAGTAGAGGAGCCGTGATCGAGTTTTTACATGCAAAACCGCGATCCGCTCCCTCACTGACTCCTCTCTTGACCAGTGTCCAAGACATGGCGGCAGATCAGATGATACGATGACAAAAGTCGATCATTGATCTTGACAATGTGTTCTGGTACCAGAGACACGTGTGAGCCACCTTATGTTAGAAACACGGTGTTAGTTCTGGACAAACCGTGGCGAACACAGAAGTCAGAACTAACGCCGCTCAGTTCCGTTCGGTGACCTTCCTCCCAATCGCCCCATGGTTTCTCTGTCATGTGGCGTTGAAGTCTCCCAGGAGAGCGATGGGTCGGCAGGCGCCCTTCAGGACCCCTCACGACCCCTCCCATCTGACTCTCCCTGACTCCTCCCACCGACTCCGTGAAGGCGGATACTCTGAGCTGCTGTTTGGTGCATAAGCACAGACAACAGTCAGAGCCTCCTCCTACAACAAATCTAGTGCAATAACTGTAATAACTAGAATGGGCACTCGGTGAAGCGCATCTGTCCATATCACAGATTGGGCATTGAATTATGAACATTTTGGCATTGTTGCATGCCAATTGGACAAAATGTATCGTGCTATGGTAAAAAAAGTTTGACCTTTCCATGACCTTGACCTTTGACCCGATTGATCCCAAAATCTAATCAAATGGTCCCCGGATAATAACCAATCATCCCACAAATTTCATGTGTTTCAAGAACATTTTGACCTGTTCATGACCTTTGACCTTGACCTTTGACGATCGATCCCAAAAATCGAGATCAACTGGTCCCCGGATAATAAACAATCCACAAATTTCATGCGATTGGTTCAATACTTTTGAGTTCTGCGAAAGATTTTGACCTGTTCATGACCTTTAATCGATCCCAAAATCTAATCAACTGGTCCCGGATAATAAACAATCATCCCACCAAATTTCATGCGATTCGGTTCAATACTTTTTTGAGTTCTGAAGATTTTGACCTGTTCATGACCTTTGACCTTTGACCCGATCGATCCCAAAGTCTCATCATGGTCCCCGGATAATAAACAATCATCCACAAATTTCATCGATTCGGTTCAAACTTTTTGAGTTTTGCGAATAAACACTAAATAAATAAATAAACTAGAATGGGCACTTTCGGTGGAGTGCATACATATATCACAAGATTGGGCATTGAATTATGAACATTTTGGCATTAGTTGCATGCCAATTGGACAAAATGTATCGTGCTATGGTAAAAAAAAGAGTTTGACCTTTCCATGACCTTGACCTTTGACCCGATTGATCCCAAAATCTAATCAAATGGTCCCCGGATAATAACCAATCATCCCACCAAATTTCATGTGTTTCAAGAACATTTTGACCTGTTCATGACCTTTGACCTTGACCTTTGACCCGATCGATCCCAAAATCGAATCAACTGGTCCCCGGATAATAAACAATCCCACCAAATTTCATGCGATTCGGTTCAATACTTTTTGAGTTCTGCGAAAGATTTTGACCTGTTCATGACCTTTGACCCAATCGATCCCAAAATCTAATCAACTGGTCCCCGGATAATAAACAATCATCCCACCAAATTTCATGCGATTCGGTTCAATACTTTTTGAGTTCTGCGAAAGATTTTGACCTGTTCATGACCTTTGACCTTTGACCCGATCGATCCCAAAATCTCATCAACTGGTCCCCGGATAATAAACAATCATCCCACCAAATTTCATGCGATTCGGTTCAAACTTTTTGAGTTTTGCGAATAACACGCATACAAATAAATAAATAAACTAGAATGGGCACTCGGTAGAGTGCATACCTTAGCATATCACAAGATTGGGCATTGAATTATGAACATTTTGGCATTAGTTGCATGCCAATTGGACAAAAATTGTATCGTGCTATGGTAAAGAGTTTGACCTTTCCATGACCTTGACCTTTGACCCGATTGATCCCAAAATCTAATCAAATGGTCCCCGGATAATAACCAATCATCCCACCAAATTTCATGTGTTTCAAGAACATTTTGACCTGTTCATGACCTTTGACCTTGACCTTTGACCCGATCGATCCCAAAATCGAATCAACTGGTCCCGGATAATAAACAATCCCACCAAATTTCATGATTCGGTTCAATACTTTTTGAGTTCTAAGATTTTGACCTGTTCATGACCTTTGACCCGATCGATCCCAAAATCTAATCAACTGGTCCCCGGATAATAAACAATCATCCCACCAAATTTCATGCGATTCGGTTCAATACTTTTGAGTTCTATTTTGACCTTCATACCTTTGACCCGATCGATCCCAAAATCTCATCAACTGGTCCCGGATAAAATAATAGAATGGGCACTCGGTAGAGTGCATACCTTCGCATATCACAAGATTGGGCATTGAATTATGAACATTTTGGCATTAGTTGCATGCCAATTGGACAAAATGTATCGTGCTATGGTAAAAAGAGTTTGACCTTTCCATGACCTTGACCTTTGACCCGATTGATCCCAAAATCTAATCAAATGGTCCCCGGATAATAAACAATCATCCCACCAAATTTCATGCGATTCGGTTCAATACTTTTTGAGTTCTGCGAAAGATTTTGACCTGTTCATGACCTTTGACCCGATCGATCCCAAAATCTAATCAACTGGTCCCCAGATAATAAACAATCATCCCACCAAATTTCATGCGATTCGGTTCAATACTTTTTGAGTTCTGCGAAAGATTTTGACCTGTTCATGACCTTTGACCCGATAGATCCCAAAATCTAATCAACTGGTCCCCGGATAATAAACAATCATCCCACCAAATTTCATGCGATTCGGTTCAATACTTTTTGAGTTCTGCGAAAGATTTTGACCTGTTCATGACCTTTGACCTTTGACCCAATCGATCCCAAAATCTAATCAACTGGTCCCCGGATAATAAACAATCATCCCACCAAATTGCATGTGATTTGGTTCAATACTTTTTGAGTTCTGTGAAAGATTTTGACCAGTTCATGACCGTTGACCTTTGACCCGATCGATCCCAAAATCTCATCAACTGGTCCCCGGATAATAAACAATCATCCCACCAAATTTCATGCGATTCGGTTCAATACTTTTTGAGTTTTGCGAATAACACGCATACAAATAAATAAATGAATAAACTAGAATGGGCACTCGGTAGAGCGCATACCTTCGCATATCACAAGATTGGGCATTGAATTATGAACATTTTGGCATTAGTTGCATGCCAATTGGACAAAAATGTATCGTGCTATGGTAAAAAAAGAGTTTGACCTTTCCATAACCTTGACCTTTGACCCGATTGATCCCAAAATCTAATCAAATGGTCCCCGGATAATAACCAATCATCCCACCCAATTTCTTGCGATTCAAGAACATTTTGACCTGTTCATGACCTTTGACCTTTGACCCGATCGATCCCAAAATCTAGTCAACTGGTCCCCGGATAATAATCAATCATCCCACCAAATTTCATGCGATTCGGTTCAATACTTTTTGAGTTCTGCGAAAGATTTTGACCTGTTCATGACCTTTGACCTTTGACCCGATCGATCCAAAAATCTAATCAACTGGTCCCCGGATAATAAACAATCATCCCACCAAATTTCATGCGATTCGGTTAAATACTTTTTGAGTTCTGCGAAAGATTTTGACCTGTTCATGACCTTTGACCTTTGACCCGATCGATCCCAAAATCTAATCAACTGGTCCCCGGATAATAAACAATCATCCCACCAAATTCCATGCGATTCGGTTAAATACTTTTTGAGTTCTGCGAAAGATTTTGACCTGTTCATGACCTTTGACCTTTGACCCGATCGATCCCAAAATCTAATCAACTGGTCCCCGGATAATAAACAATCATCCCACCAAATTTCATGCGATTCGGTTCAATACTTTTTGAGATTTGCGAATAACACGCATACAAATAAATAAATAAATAAATAAATACACGGCGATCAAAACATAACCTTCCGGCATTTTCAATGCGAAGGTAATGAATATGACAGAGTGTATGAATAGTTCATAGTAGGCATATTCCACGATGGAGACCTCCACGATCCATCAGGCAGATGGCGGTGGGGAGGAGGAGTGGGCGGAGTCTCAATAGTGGGCGGAGTCTCAACAGGACAGTGGCGTAGTCAGGAGCAGGAATTCCACGACCCAGACCTCGATGATCCATCAGCAGATAGGATCTATGTCGTCTCATAGGGTCCGTTGACCCCATGAGACGTGAAGTCAAAAGGACTCCGGGGAGAAAGCAGAGTTAGTAACGTGTGATTGAGAGATGAAAATTCATCCTTAAGGAGAGAAAAAAGAGGAGATAGGTGCTCAGTGCATCCTAAACGTCCCCCGGCAGCTATCAGCCTATAGCAGCATATCAAGGGGCTGGACCAGGTGAACCTGATTCAGCCCTAACTATAAGCTCTGTCAAAGAGGAAGGTCTTCAGTCGACTCTTAAACGAGGTGACTGTGTCTGCCTCCCGGACTGAAGGTGGAAGCTGGTTCCATAAAAGAGGAGCTTGATAACTAAAGGCTCTGGCTCCCATTCTACTTTTAAGACTCTAGGAACTACAAGTAGTCCCGCATTTAGTGAGCGTAGCTCTCTAGTGGGGCAATATGGTACTACAAGCTCCTTAAGATATGCTGGTGCATCACCAATCAAGGCTTTGTACGTTAAGAGAAGAATTTTAAAAGTGATTCTTGATTTTACTGGGAGCCAGTGCAGAGCAGCTAGTGCAGGAGTGATGTGATCTCTTTTCTTAGTTTTAGTGAGAACACGAGCTGCAGCATTCTGGATCAACTGGAGGGACCTAAGAGATTTATTAGAGCAGCCTGATAATAAGGAGTTGCAGTAATCCAGTCTCGAAGTAAGATGAATCAATTTGTTAATTTGATTAAATTAAATAAAACATCCGACGGCAGCGCATTGAACATAGAAAGTGCAAGTACTATAGAGGACACAGGACCCTATAATATAAAGTTTAGGATAAGGAGTTTTTTTATTTATTCTACTTTTAGCATACCCCAGATCACGAGTTTACAGACCTGCTTTGTTTGAAAAGTGTCTCGAGATAACATCTGTTGTGATTTGATGCCATACAAACAAATTAAATCACAGTTTTCTCACCATCTCGTGTTATTTTGCACATCTCTCTTTTTAAATGACACATTTCTGATTTTCAGATTTTCATTGCAGACCCCCAAGCAAATAAATGTATGAAGCATATCCTACCACACGTCTCATTCTTCATATTTGCAGGCTAGGGATTCTAGACACACTGGATTATGTTGTGTTTCAAGGGCTCAGTTAACAATATAGCATTTCATATTTACAAAGTTGAATGAATAGAGTCTATACACTCACATTGGCAGGTCACATGTACCACCATAGTTTGTTTATTTTGCATAAATTATTGATATTAGCATAAAATTGAACCACCAAGTTAGTTACAGTGGCTCTTACTACACATAAGTACATTTTAGGCCCAGATGTTACTCAACAGGTCCATAATATACCATAACAGTACATAATTGCACTAGACGTACATAAATTATTCAGTTTAATCTGAAAAAAATAGACATTATTACAAAAATGACCTCTTCAAATGTAAAATGAAAGATTGAAACATTACCAGTTGTCACTTGAATTCTCTATTATTTTTGTTGTCTGCATATTTCGAGCTTGTCTCGCAAATTGTCAACACTAACGAGGCGATGCCCTTTATGGGGCCGCCAGTCGATCCTTAATTGCTATGTTGAGCTCTCCGACGAGGTAGAGCGGCGCCATCGGCCGCTTTGACATTTACAACATGCGGCGATCACGTGCCGTTGGGGAGAAACACACTAATTGCTTTTTACCCTGTTTGTATGTTATTTCTAAAAATATTTTACCATCTTGTTTGTTGCTTTTAATTAGTAATCGCTCATCGGGTTGGTGAGGATGATTGGCCGAGCATGTCTGAGGATGTGGTCAACCCAGAGCTTCCACGGCTTTTCATCTCTGGTCATTAAGAGTTATTCTGCTTCCACTGATTAGTGCTTCAATTCCTCTCAATGCTCTTTAACTTCAGGGTCGAAGGTCGGATTTCTTCACCTGTGAATGAAAACTGAATGTTTTTCCCGCTTCAACTGTTCTCGTGTTTACACGTCAACGCTTCAATGGACTCCGTCTCTCAGTGAATGCACTTGAACTGTCACTTTTCTTCCACGACTCGCACTTCAACGGACATTTCTTGCACATTTTCTCCACTTCCATGTCGTCACGCCACTTCAACTCCTTTCGGTAACTTCGGAAAGCACTCACACTTAAATTGACGCGTCACCTTCATTCAGCAATTTCACTTCAATTTCAACTTATTGCAGCGTTTTTCACTGCTTTTTATATTAGGTATTTTAACTCCCGCTTCAGCCAGCAGGATTTCAACTATATTTAAAATATTTAGAATTTTCTTTATAAAAGACTTCAACTTCAACTTCGTGCAGCACTTACATTTTTCACTTTAAAATACTACATTTAAAATATTTATTGTTCAAATTGATTGTTCAGATATGTATTGTGGAGGCAGCAGGCCCCGACTTCTCTCTCACCCACAACTATTTTATTAATTAATTTTGTTAATTTGTTGTTCAAAGCCTCTTTGTAATTTTAAAAAGCGCTCTATAAGTTTGAATTATTATTATTTAGAATTTTCTTTATAAAAGACTTCAACTTCGTGCAGCACTTCAATTTCTAACTGAACTTTTATTTCCATAATTGTATTTTGACTCGTGATTTCAGCCATATTTAAAACATTTATAATTATATTCTCCTCTATTCTATAAATATAATAGATACAGTGCAGTTCTTGCATATTTTTGGCACATTTTCTATTCTGGATTTTAAATGAAATTATGACAATGAGGTCAGTTTTGATTCTTCAACTTGATTTCTTCAGACACATAAAACAACCAAAACAAAATGCAAAAAAACAAAAACAAATGCAATACGAGGACAACAAGACGCGGGTATTATTCACTGCAGTTCAAAGGTCAAAGGTCGATTGTAAACATCCAATTTGTTCCAATTTTTCCCAAAACAAGTAGAATACCAGTGAAGGCCTTGATGATGTAATTCTGTACATACACCTCCTCAACACAGCAGATGTGATGGTGTTTACATGCAGATTGGATGAGCTCTTGGAGTGTTGCACTATTCATAAGTGTGACTACTCTGTATAAAGAAGGTTTACATGTGAACTTGAACACCCTCTGCACCCTCAAGGGCACAAAGGCAGCACTTCAGACTCTTTTTTATACATATTTTTCAAATTCCTTTCAAATCCAGTCTGCTGAGCACACACCAATAATAGAAAATGTGTCACTATTCAACTTATAATTTAGTTTTTACCACCATACGGTACAACGTGATACTAGAAACCATCGTCGTGAGTGGTTTTACGCCATTTTTATTTGCTTTCTTTATTAATAAGGTATTTGCAACACAATGAGCTCAACAGAAGCGCGTCGCGTGTGACCCAGAGCCGACGCTCCTACCTGGATGACATTGAGGAGTAATCGCTGCATGCAGGGTGAAACCGCTGCACCCCTTCAGGGCGCGCCTTCGCTGCTATCATCCGTCGTTAAATGCACTCTAACGCTGCACAGCACTGTCGAATGACAGAAGGGGAGAGAAATAAAAGTACAACTGCAATCTAAGCAATCGATTACACTTTTTTCTCTTTCCAATTTCTCCCCATTCAGCCGCAGTGCGGCCTGTGAAATTGGGCCTACCTCCTTTTGAATGAGAGAAGAAGAAGAAGAAGAAGAAAAAAAGGTCTTCCTGGCTTCGCGGTTATTTGATGAGAGCTCTGCTTTCTGTTTACTCCTCCGCAGATGTCCCCCTTTTGGTACATTGAAACTGATCGCCTGATTTCGCCACTTTTTCTACTCCGTCCCCATCTCGCACACATTCTGCTCTGGAAGATTTATTATTACAGCGTCTGCATTCACAATATGATTCTGCCCGAGAAAAAACTGCAAGAAATGTCCGTGAGAGATGAAATTAGAAGGAAGAGGCAAGATCTTACCCTCAGATTTCAGCTTGTATTCCAAGTAAAACTCTCATTTCTAGCTCCTAAGTGAGCTAAATATGTATATTCATGACTGTTGATGTCTAAATAATGCATTTTGTGTGTTGCATAATATGTATTCACACGAGTAAGAGGCTTTACATTGGAGTGTTTCTCATCTCCTGGATAAAGGCTCCTCTGCACTCTTGGGAAGTGTATTTACCATTTAAATCAAAGCGTAAACTTCACGATTTAGACTTGTGTGGGGGGGGGGGGTAAACGGCGGAGTTGCATGTCGCCGACGTTTTGAATTGCAGAACGGAAGAAGAGGAAGAGAGAGGCCAGATGGGATGCATGAGGAAGAGGAGGCAGGGGGTGTAATTGTAGTTTAAATGAGTGTTTCTTTTGGTGAGAGATGGAGGTAACGGGTCATTATATGTATAAGAATGCCTGCAGATGTTTTGAAGAGCCCCCCCCCTCCCCCCACTCCCCCCCCCCCCCCCCATGCTACTACCACCCAGGAGGAGACAGATAGGAGCTCGATGGGAGGCTGCTGTAAATAAGTCAGGCCTTGGCCTTCATGTTTAAAATGCGCCCGGACTTTCTTTCTCACCGCCTGAGGAGCAGCTGAGCCGAGTCCGCAGCCTCAACCTGCCGAGGGAGTCGTTTGCTAACGGTTTGTTTGCTAACGGGAGTCGTTTGCTAACGGGGAGTTCTGCAGCTGCATAGCTCCAGATGTTTGGTCGAGGGCTTCGGCGATTTGTACATAAATCGTGAAGTTTACGCTTTGATTTAAATGGTGAATCAACTTTTTTCGCCTTTTTCGCTCAGAGAAGCTTTTCACTAAATATGAAGCCGGCAGCCGGTTAGCTTAGCATTAGCTTGGCTCGCTCAAAAGTTTCAAAAGAACGCACTAATTAATACGCCTTGTCTTTTTATTAATCTCCATCCATCCATTTTCATCCACTTAATCCGGGGTCGGGTCGCGGAGGCTGCAGGCCCAGACTCCCCTCTCACCCACAACTATTTTATTTATTTATTTAGTTTAAAAAACACCAGTATGCCGTTTTTAAAAGCATCTTTATTGACTATTTCTTGGCTATGAACAGCAACTTTCTGGAATCCCACACGTGACGTCAACCCTAATAAAATGGCGTTGTTTCACACTCACAATACAAAGTATAAGAGATTAGTAACGGTGAGATTAAGTGGTGCTGGAAGAGGGATTTTTTTTTAATAACCTCTGGACCAATCAGAGGCGAGCTGCTTGTCCCTGAGGTGGTTTCAGATACAACAAATAAGGCCATAACCCACATTTTTAAAACTATTGTTTGGCTAAATCTTTCTTGATTTGCATGGAGGAGTTGAAAAGAGAAAAAACAACTCAATACTCCAACTTAGACAGAATTCCTCAAGATTTGAGTTTGTTTGAGGAAAGATAAGTCGGTGCAAATGTCCGTTATTTGGGAGTGTGACGCCACCAGAGTGGGCGGTGCAGTCGTGTGGGGGGAGTGAAGCGACCACGTGAAAGGCAAACTCTGGAGGTTATTCGAGAGGAGCCAGTGAAGAGAAAGAAGAAATGTTTTTGAAACTGGGCCGAGTTTCAAAACTACAACGCCGGCTCATGAGCTCGCGTGTTGGGATCCGTGTCGGCCCCGAAAAAAAAAAGGTCACGGCGACCGGCTCGGACTTCGGGGACAGTCTCACCGAGCCGCCGTCCGCCCTTCAAGTTGTAAAAAAAAAAAAAAGAAGCAAAAAAAAAATAACGCTGCTCCGCCTCCCCGCCGCGAGGTCGACTCGTTTGTTCCACGTGTCCCGGCTGATGGATTTGGTTTGGGAAACAAACAAACAAATCTGGCTTTAAAAAAATATATTTTTAGCCCCCCCAACTGCTAATTAGTCATGGGAGAAGAAGAAGAAGAAGAAGAAGAAGAAGAAGAAGAAGAAGAAGAAGAAGACATGCAGATCCACAGATTTAGAACAATTAGACAAGCTTTATTTGTGTCTCTTCTTCACAGACCCATGTGTCCACTGCATGGTTGAGCTCTGTGTGTGTGTGTGTGTGTGTGTGTGTGTGTGTGTGTGTGTGTGTGTGTGTGTGTGTGTGTGTGTGTGTGTGTGTGTGTGTGTGTGTGTGTGTGTGTGTGTGTGTGTGTGTGCAGGGTGGGGGGGTTAAGGGGGGGGAGGGTACAGAATCGGATTAGAGGACTCCCCTGGTGCGTGCCGCCATGCGCCCATGTGTGAACACTCTGCCTGTCATCAATATAGAGGCGGGAGCTCGCGGGGTGGGTGTGTGTGTGTGTGTGTGTGGGTGGGGGTGTGTGTGTGTGTGTGTGTGTGTGTGGGGGGGGGGGGGGATCTATCAGTGGATCTGATTGCACGCAGAGAATTCTGAGGTTGTCCCGGCAGAAAGAAGAAGAAGAGAAAAAAGAAGTTGGATGGGCTTTTTTCTTCTTCTTCTCTTCTTCTCTCTCTCTCTCTCTCTCTCTCCCACTTTCCTTTCACATTATTCGGGCCCCAGGAGAGTATTCTCCATCATGTCAATGTAATGTAGCACACAGAGGCAATCATGCGAGTGCTCTCCGGCCCTCGGGGGCCCCGCCCTGCTCCACTGGAGAAAATGCAACTTTGGCACTTAATCATCTCAGCCCATCCATAGCTGCTGCGACCGGCCTATGGGAAGGTGTGTGTGTGTGTGTGTGTGTGTGTGTGTGTGTGTTTTTCAACACACAATGTGAAACCAGATCCCCCCCCCCACACACACACACACACACACACATCTCCATATCCCACCTTCCCATTTTGGAGATCAGCCTCAGATATGCCAATTCAGCCCATGCGGAAAAAAGACCTCGGTCGGGGAGCGATGTCCCCCCCCCCCCCCCCCCCGTGAACGCCATCGTGGCAATCAGACTCGCTCTAGTGTGATCGATGCCGCGCCGCCGAGGAGCGACCATGATGCACCTGGGGCTTTATTGATATCGGCTTACGAGCGCACCGGACGTTAGAGTTCACGTTTGAGAGGAAACAGATACGCTGGGGGTCACCCTCCCAGATCATCTGGTGTTTTCCATGAAAACTTTAACTTTTATTTATCGAATTAATTGTAAAATTAATATAAAATATAGTCAAGACATTGATGAAGTTATAAATAATGATTTTTATTGTAAATATTAATGTTCTTTAAACTTGTGGCTCAAAGGAAGGCCCGTTTTATAGCTTCTCTCACCAGCATAACTGTTTTCAGCTGCGCTCACATAAAAAGAGTTTTCAAGAGTTTTCTACCCCTCCGCTAGTCTTCTAAGGCGATAACACAATGTACCACTAGAACACTGGAGATGGGCCTCTACACACCTCTGTAGAGACTTCATTAAACACCAGAGAATAGTCATGTACCACATTAACTATGTAGAGAGAGTGTTTATGAGTAGTTATCTTTATTGAAAAAAACAGTGCTTTTATTTGAAAAATAAGGACATTTCTAAGTGACCCCAAACTTTTGAACGGTAGCGTACGTAAAAAAGCCAGAATGTGTCCAAGGAAAGACAAAAGTACCGTGTGTGTGTGTGTGTGTGTGTGTGATGTATAACTGAACACAGAGGTGTGTGTGTGTGTGTGTGTGTGTGTGTGATGTATAACTGAACACAGAGGTGTGTGTGTGTGTGTGTGATGTATAACTGAACACAGAGGTATGTGTGTGTGTGTGTGTGTGTGTGTGTGTGTGTGTGTGTGTGTGTGTGTGTGTGTGTGTGTGTGTGTGTTACCAAGTGATTGATCAGCTGCACGTATGCCTCCGAGGGAAGACGCGTAGGGAGAGGTCAAACACGACTGTTCCAAATAGAGCTGTCGGATCGGGCCTCGGGGAGGCGGGTCGACGAGTGTGCCCTTGCCTTACTGTGTGTGGACTGGCCACGCCCCCATGTATTATTCACTGGTCTCACTGGGTGATGAATGGGTGAGGCCTCCGTTTCCCCAAGCGGTGGAATATTCACCACATCTCTTTATTTTTATTTTTTATCCCACGACCCGCGGGGGCCAAGCGGCAGATTTATACATTTATATCTGCTATTTGTTTCATAAATAAGCCGCTCGCCGTGTTGTTATTTTTAGGACGGATCTCAAAAGCAACACATGTGGGATTTACGCTCGGGATGAATCGCGTAGTCATGACTACACTGTATATTTCCTTTTTTTAAATTAAAACATCTGCACAGTCATTAATTTCTCCTCCCGGCTGCGTTTGATGCAAATATGTGTGTGTGTGTATGTGTGTGTATGTGTGTGTGTGTGTGTGTGTGTGTGTGTGTGTGTGTGTGTGTGTGCGTGAGCTGCCGTCCAGAGGCGTTCAAAGACAATCTGTTCATTTTAAATCAGGAGCTCAGCGCTTTGGTTTCTGTTGGATTCATTTTATTCAGGTCTATAAAACAAACTGTCGAGCAGCAGGAGGTGAGACAATATATGATGGGGTCTGCAGTGACACGTGTTCCTAAAAACTGATCATTTATGTGTGTGTGTGTGTGTGTGTGTGTGTGGGAGTGAGAGAGAGTGAGTGAGAGTGTGCATGTGTGTTTTTGTGTGTGTTTTTGTGAGTGTGAAACATCCACATACGAGCAGACACACACAAACACTCTCTCACTCACACACACTCTCTCTCTCACACACACACACACACACACACACACACACACTCTCCCGCAGGAGTCGGGGGTCTGAACACTCTTCTGGGAGTGATGTCTTTCTTCCTCTTCCTCTTTTTTGTGTGTCTTTATTTCTTCCCAACTTCATTTAAATCCTCTCTCTCTCTCTCTCTCTCTCTCCTCATCTCCTCCACAGGTGGTGCAGCCAGGAAGAACCCCCCCCCCCCACCCCTGAAAGGAGGAGAAGAAAGGGACTCATCCCCTCTTCTCTGCTCCTTTCCATGGGGAGGTTGAAGCGTATCAGGCAATTAAAGTGGCTACTCGGCTGTGAGGACCCTCCCCGTTAAAGCCCATTCATGAGCGGGGAGATGACCCCTGTGCCTCCATTTGTAATCCCCCCCCCACACACACACACACACACACACACACACACAACGAATCCCTCTCCACAGCCACTTATTCGTCTTCTATGTGGCAACCTTTGTAAAGAGGCACCCCCCATTTGTGTGTCATTCATTAATTCATATTTTAATATTATAAATTATAAAGAAAACACGACAATGTTTGTCATGTTTTAGTTTTTTGTATTTTATTTTATTTAAAGTCACTAAAATCCGGTGAAAATGGCACGATTTCTCTTTTTTCCCTCTGCAATTCAAATTTACAACAAATAAACTTTTTGATTTTTAGAGTTACGACGTGTTATTTGTGACGGAGGTTTATTTGTTCTCCTAAATCCTCATAACACTTGTTCCCGACCTTCATAACCTCGAGTGCCTCCTTCATTTGTGGCCCCTGGAACAGAAGATTTGCCAGAATAGAGTTCTGATTGGCTTAAATTGAACAATTACTGAGTCAAAGTGATGCAGGAAGGATTCAAACACCGAGTGTTTCTGCTGAAGAGCAACAGCGCCACCTGCCGGTGAGAGGCGGGACTGCAGGCAAGACGACGCGTCTCCAGAATCTGATGTTCTCCCTCCTCAGGAGGAGACACGAAGCTCAAACACACCACGCGGGGCCCCTGGCTCGCCTCCTTCTCGCCTCCTTCTCGCCTTCTTATCGCCTCCTTCTCGCCTTCTTAGCGTTTTCTTGCCGTCTTCTTTTCGACTTTTTCTCACCTTCTTCTCGTCTTCTTCTCTCTTTCTTCTCTCCTTCTTCTCGCCTTCTTCTCGCCTTCTTCTCGCCTTCTTACCGCCTTCTTCTCTCCTTCTTCTCTCCTTCCTCTCGTCTTCTTCTTGCCTTTTTCTCTCCTTCTTCTCGCCTTCTTCTCTCCTTCTTCTCGCCTTCTTCTCTCCTTCTCTCCTTCCTCTTGTCTTCTTCTCGCCTTTTTCTCTCCTTCTTCTCGCCTTCTTCTCTCCTTCTTCTCTCCTTCCTCTCGTCTTCTTCTCGCCTTTTTCTCTCCTTCTCGTCTTCTTCTCGCCTTTTTCTCTCCTTCTTCTCGCCTTCTTCTCTCCTTTTTCTCTCCTTCTTACCGCCTTCTTCTCTCCTTCTTCTCTCCTTCCTCTCGTCTTCTTCTCGCCTTTTTCTCTCCTTCTTCTCGCCTTCTTCTCTCCTTCTTCTCGCCTTCTACTCTCCTTCTTCTCGCCTTCTTCTTCTTCACAAAGAGATTTTATTCCCATGTGGCCCTACGGGGCCCGATGTAGCCCAATATGGCCCCATATGCCGCCATGTGGCCCCATGTGGCCCCACGTTCCAACTTCCTCTGCGATATTCCAGAACTTCCATGATAAATGCAAAAGTACCGACGACGTCTCTTTCAGTCGTAGCATCGTAGCATCGTAACATCGTAGCATTGCAGCATCTTAGCATCGTAGCATCGTAATAATAATTTATAATAATACCTCCCGCTCGGCCGAACATCCGCAGAGTGAATATTCCGTCTCGTTCTGCCTCTCCCGCCCTCCCCCTCTTCGCCCTCCGCCACCCTCTCGCTCTTCGGGGCCCCTCGACAGCCACGAGATGAAACAGAAATTGTGATATCAAACACCTCTGCTCACACAAAGCGGGGCGGCCGACCTTTGATCAGCACGCCGTTTGATGTTATGACATGAAATTTGCATCACGGGAGCGAGCGGACGGGCTTAATGTCAGGGAGCCGCGAAGGTCAAGGGCCCATTAGGAGGGAACAAGCCCCCTGATCCCACACGAGGGCCCCGTGCTGCATTTGATGTCCAGATACACAGAAATGGAATAGAAAAGTGAGCCCTGAGAACAGAGCGGAGCGTTCAGGTGTTACGGGAAGGAAGAGCGCTGTGGAATAGTGATGATGATGTTGTGTTGAGAGCCTGACACACGACCTCTGATCAGGGGGACATCACACGTTTTTTAGGGGGCAATTTTTTTCCCCACTGACTGAAAGCCATTAAAAAAAATTGGGGGCAGTTTTTTAAACCTGTGAAATAATATTTAACCTTTTTTTTAAATAATAAATATACTTATTTAGGCTCACAGGATATGAGCAATTATCATAAAAATGGCAATAATAAGACTATTAGTTAAAAATAAGACTATTAGACAATAATATGACTGTAAGGCAATAATTAGACTATTAGGTAAAAATAAAACTATTAGGCAGTAGTCTACAGATTAAAATAGTTTTCTTAGATTTCTTTGTGGTTATTTATTATTATTACATTTTTTTTTTTAACTATTAACAATTATAACTCATTTCTTTGTTTTTTTATAATTTAAAATTACATATATACAGTATATATATATTTATTTATTTATATATATATATATATAAATAAATAAATAAATAAAGGCAATACAGATAGGACACACACAACAAAGAATAATAAAATGCTATTAAATTATCGCAAATGGTGGATCAGGTGCATCAGGTGCATCAGGGGAGCGTTGACGCTTAATTTAAGTTTAATTATTCAAGGCGGTAACCGTCATTTTTCATACGCGCGGTGTTTCAGAAAACCCCCCAAAAATAAATCATCTTTCATCTCGGCCATCAGCTTGCAGCCTCATTACCTACACGGGACAGGTGAGGGGAGAGGAGAGGAGGGAAGGGAAGGACAGAGGAGAGAGGCCAACACACACACACACACACACACACTGTTTAACAGGCTCTACAGCACGATGTCAGACACTCATTTGATCTCATTTCAGGCCATATCATCATCTTCTGTCCTGTAATCCAGATCTCAATTTCATGTGTGGGGCTGCGAACAAGACGCCGGTATCCGGTCCCCCGCGCTGCATTACCTTGCCTCACCACCAGGGGGTGAGAGTCCTCAGGTCAGGCTCTTTACGATTCAAGAGGGGTTTGGCTGGCCTGATCAATACTTGTGTTCTCTCTCTCTAATTATCTCTCCATCGCTCTCATTAATTACACTTTCAAGGCTCATTTCCAGTGTTGACCACAGATGCCCATTCGGAGGAGGGGGGGGGGGCTGATTAATACTCAGCCCCTCGGTGGGAGGACGGCTCAAATTGAGAGAGTGGAAGTAATTCACTCACACCTCGTTCACTTCCCTTGGGACCTTTTCCTGACTGAAGGAAACACGACGCGTGTTTAGAGAAGAAAGGTCTCGACGTCGACACAAGACCCCCGGACTAAAGGACCAGGACATGGGCGACCCCCGATGTCCATTTATATATATATATATACTGTATATTTATGTGTCCATCTGTGGACACTCATTAAACTTCAACTGAATCACATCCTCACTCACCTTGTGTGTGTATGTGTGTCTGTGTGTGTGTGTGTGTGTGTGTGTCTGTGTGAGTTGGTGTGTGTGTGAGTGTGTGTGTGTCTGTGTGTGTGTCTGTGTGAGTAGGTGTGTGTCTGTGTGAGTGTGTGTGTGTCTGTGTGTGTGTGTGTGTCTGTGTGAGTTAGTGTGTGTGTGAGTGTGTGTGTGTCTGTGTGTGTGTCTGTGTGAGTGTGTGTGTGTGTGTGTGTGTGTGTGTGTGTGTGTGTGTGTGTGTGTGTGTAATGAGTTTGGCTGCTGAGTGGTGTGTGACGTTGCTCGCCCTCTCCGTCTGTCCGTTGCCAGATTGGCTGAATAATTTCCTCGAGAAGCGAACAGCTGCCAGCGACCTCGTCCCCATGACATCATCACCTGGCCGGAGGAAGAGGAGGAGGAGGAGGAAGAGGAAGAGGAGGAGGAGGACTACTACCTGCGTGGGACTTTATCTTTAGTGCATTTAACTACGAGTACAAACTCAGAACTACAAGAATCAAGAAAGTAACATTTCTTCAAGAAAACCAAACTACAAAAGTACCATGAGTAATACCATGTGTACTACTATAAGTAATTCTATAAGTAATACTATAAGTACTATAAGTAATACAATAAGTAATACAACAAGTAATATCATAAGTAATACCATAAGTACTATAAGTAATACAACAAGTAATACCATGAGTAATACCATGTGTACTACTATAAGTAATTCTATAAGTAATACTATAAGTACTATAAGCAATACAATAAGTAATACAACAAGTAATACCATGAGTAATACCATAAGTACTATAAGTAATACTATAAGTAATACCATGAGTAATACCATAAGTACTATAAGTAATACTATAAGTAATACCATGAGTACCATATTCATGTCACATATCTTACACGCTGTGATTTCTGTCTGCAGACGTCCTGTTTAGAGGCACTACTCTCTTCCACCACCAGGGGGCGAAGTCTCTCCAGTAGTTGCACAGCCGCACTGCAGCGTCCGACAATAGAAGCGTCCCCATTGTTGAGCTCGAGCTGGAGTTTGAGTCTGAGGTTGAGACCCGGGACCCTCCTTCTCTTCCCCTCCTTCTCTTCCCCTCCTTCTCTTCCCTTTCTTTCCCCCACCCTGATCTACAAACGCGTCCGTTTCATCCCCCCTTTCTTCTTCATTTCTCCTCCTCTTCCTCTTCCTCTTCTTCTTCTCGCTCGAGGCAGGAAGCGAACACAGGAGGTTTTTGTGCTCTGCCCGTTCTTGGTGGTTCGAGACGACCCCCCCCCCCCCCCCCCCCCACGGAGATGAGACGGGAAACAGGTGTCACCCATGACCTTCATTGCTCAAACACTACAGGCCTCACACCAGGGGCGGCTCTCCGGGGGGCCGGGGGAGGGGGGGGGGGCTCACAAGCTACTTTACCTTTTAGTTTTCCCTCTCACTGACAAATATGAAGTTAGCTATAACACGAGCGTAGTTACGCTGCGTTGGAGTTCTCACCTCGACTCCGTGAGTGAGAACAAAGTAATGACCTCTAAATCACGTGAAGCCGGAGACGACGGGGAGGTCCGTCCGTCCGTCAGCGCTGCTCCTCATCGCTGCTCCTCATCGCTGCTCCTCATCGCTGCTCCTCATCGCTGCTCCTGTTCGCCTCATGAGAAAGAGATTAAATCTGCAGATTATAAAGCTCCGGTAAAGTACTTGTGCGGTCCAACAGGTAACGGACACACCCACATTCAGGTACATTCAGGTACGTTCCGGTACATTCAGGTACATTCAGGTACATTCAGGTATGTTCAGGTACATTCAGGTACGTTCAGGTACGTTCATGTACATTCAGGTACATTCAGGTACATTCAGGTACGTTCAGGTACGTTCAGGTACATTCAGGTACATTCAGGTACATTCAGGTATGTTCAGGTACATTCAGGTACATTCAGGTACATTCAGGTACGTTCAGGTACGTTCAGGTACGTTCAGGTACATTCAGGTACGTTCAGGTACATTCAGGTACATTCATGTATGTTCAGGTACATTCAGGTATGTTCAGGTACATTCAGGTACATTCAGGTATGTTCAGGTACATTCAGGTATGTTCAGGTACATTCATGTATGTTCAGGTACATTCATGTACGTTCAGGTACGTTCAGGTATGTTCAGGTACATTCAGGTATGTTCAGGTACATTCATGTACGTTCAGGTACGTTCAGGTACATTCAGGTACATTCAGGTACATTCAGGTACGTTCAGGTACGTTCAGGTACGTTCAGGTACGTTCAGGTACGTTCAGGTACATTCAGGTACATTCAGGTACATTCAGGTATGTTCAGGTACGTTCAGGTACGTTCAGGTATGTTCAGGTACATTCAGGTACATTCAGGTACATTCAGGTACATTCAGGTACATTCAGGTACATTCAGGTACATTCAGGTACATTCAGGTACATTCAGGTACATTCAGGTACATTCAGGTACATTCAGGTACATTCAGGTACATTCATGTACATTCAGGTACATTCAGGTACATTCAGGTACATTCATGTACATTCAGGTACATTCAGGTACATTCAGGTACATTCAGGTACATTCAGGTACATTCAGGTACATTCAGGTACATTCAGGTACATTCAGGTACGTTCAGGTACATTCAGGTACATTCAGAGGACGGAGATGTAGATCAAGTCAGATAATTGAGGGCAAAGTAGCAATTTGGAAAATAATGAGTGAAAAAATAATAAAGAAAAAGATGATAATGAAAAAAGAGAAAAAAGAAAAACAACAAAAACAACAAAAACAACAATCACCTGGTTATTCTTTGACACATAAACCCCGCCTCCTTTTATCTTGATTCCCAGGTAGCCTCCACCTGAGCCGCTGACACGACCGGAGACATCCTCCACCATGTGTCTATAGAGGAGGAGGCGGAGGAGGAGGAGGAGGAGGAGGAGGAGGAGGAGGAGGCGGCCTGTTGGTGGACTAATGGTTATCGTCGTGCGTCTGCTTCACCGCCAGCTGCTCGCCACGAGGCCGACGGGACAGACGCACCAAACGCCTTTTACTGCCTCCTGCACCACGAGTCATGAAACACATGGACATGGAGCTCGCTCTCTCGCTCTCTCTCCCTCTCTCTCTGTCTCTCTCTCTCTCGCTCTCTCTCTCTCTCTCCCTCTCTCTCTCCCCAGGCCGTCAGCCTATCAGATCGAACGCCCGTGATAACAATCAGTTATTTACGCTTTTCAAATTTTTAAAAACCTGCACGCACAATATCTGGGTGAACAAGTCCTTCTGTGTGTGTGTGTGTGTGTGTGTGCATGTACTGTACATGTGTGTGTGTGTGTGTATCTGTGTGCACATAGTGTAAGTGTTTGTGTGTGAGTGTCACGTTGCTGCACTATGTGCTGACGCAGCGCCTGAAGCCACAAGTCGCACCTGGTGTGTGAGAGCACTTCACCAGCTGCTGGTGCTTGAATGTCAGACACACACACACACACACCACACACACACACACACACACACACATTCATACCATACCATGTGCACACAACTGTATATGTGTTCCCTGCACATGTGTGCGTGGACACATACGCCCTCGCATTGACACATGCTCCTTCAAGTCACGCATTGCATGTGATTTAAAAGTGAATTATGTCAACATATATATATATATAAATATATATACTGTATATATACTGTATATATATACTGTATATATATACTGTATATATGTATTTATATTTAAATATATACTGTATATATATACATACTGTATAAATACAGTATATATATTTATTTATTTATTTAATATATATACTGTATATATATACAGTATATATATTTATATATACTGTATATATTTACTGTATATATATATTTATATATATACTGTATATATATGTTTATATTTATATATATATATACATATAAATATATATATACAGTATGTATATTTATATTTATATACTGTGTATATTTATATTTATATATATAAATAGAAATATATATACAGTATATATAAACTGTATATATAAGATATATATATATATATTTATTTATAGATCTATATATATATAAATATATATTTATATATATATATATATTTATATATAATTGTGCTGTAAGTGTGTGTTAAAGTGTGTTATAGTCCCTTAAGTAGTTACAGGAACTCTCTGATAGTCCCTCTGACTTTGTGAATTCCAGCTCGGCCCTCGTCGCTCTCGACTTGTTGACTCTGCGGCGGCCCAGGTGTGGAGGTCGCGTACCTGTGCACACAGCTCCCCTCTGATAGCCACGTTAAAGGTACTTCACTCTCACCGTCATGGCCGCCTCACACACCTGAGATCAAAGGCTGTCTAGACTCACGCCGACATTAGTTTGAGATATTCAAAAAAAGTCGGAAGTCGAAGATAAGGAATCAAAGTCGTGGCTTGAAAGGCGACCGCGGCGTCACTTCCTTCACCGACGGCGGCTAATCTCACCTACGGCCAAGGTGAAGCCGACGCCAGAGATTAACCCCCGAGCCTGGAGGGACGAGGCGGCGCATTCGAAGCCCTGAGGAGGATGTGAGGTTCTTAAACTTATCAGACAGATTTTATCGCTTTTACGGCCTTTGATTTTAATTCAAAGGTGCTTTATTTTCATTAAATACAGATTTTACCTCTTTTTCATCTATTTCCTCTATGCTCGGTTCTTGTTATTATGTATTTGTTTTTTATTTAAACTTATCAGACAGATTTTATCGCTTTTACAGCCTTTAATTTTAATTTAAAGGTGCTTTATTTTTATTAAATACAGATTTTACCTCTTTTTCATCTATTTCCTCTATGCTTGGTTCTTGTTTTTATGTATTTGTTTTTTATTTAAATTTATCAGACAGATTTTATCACTTTTATCGCTTTTCTAACAACTGCTTTATTCTCATAAAATGTATCTCTTACCTGTTTTTCATCAAGGGAATTTCTTCTATGCTCAGTTATTATTTGTTCGTGGTTTTTTTCATTGTATTTTTTAAATTATCAGACATATTTGTATTGCTTGTACGGCCTTTGATTTTAATTTAAAGCTGCTTTATTTTCATTAAATACTCTTTTTCATCTGTTTCCTCTTTGCTCAGTTCTTGTTATTATGTATTTGTTTTTTATTTAAACTTATCAGACAGATTTTATCACTTTTATCGCTTTTCTAACAACTGCTTTATTCTCATAAAATTAATCTTTTACCTGTTTTTCATCAAATGAATTTCTTCTATGCTCAGTTCTTATTATTATTTGTTTGTGTTTTTTTATTGTATTTTTAAACTTATCAGACATATTTTATCGCTTCCACAGCCTTTGATTTTAATTTAAAGTTTCTTTATTTTCATTAAATAAAGCTTTTACCTGTTTTTCATCTATTTCCTCTCTGGTCAGTTGTAGTTATTATGTATTTGTCTTTTTTTATTGTTTTTTTTGAACTTATCAGACATATTTTATCGCTTTTACAGCATTTGATTTTCATTTAAAGCTGCTTTTTTAAATAAAATTAATCCTTTACCTGTTTTTCATCTATTTCCTCGATGCTTTGTTCTTGTTATTATTTGCTCGTGGGTTTTTTAATAATTTTTAAAAACTTATCAGACATATTTTATCGCTTATACGGCCTTTGATTTTAATTTAAAGCTGCTTTATTTTCATAAAATACAGCGTTTACCTCTTTTTCATCTATTTTCTCTTTACTCAGTTCTCTTTATTATTTGTTTGCGGTGGGGCAGCGAGGAGAGAGGACAGAGGAGGCTGAGGTGAGAGGCAAGGTAACCATCATGCCCCCCTCTGAGATGCACAAGCCCCTATTATCGCCCCCCCCCTTCTCCTTCTCTGAGTGGGGGCTCATAATTGGACCTTTATGCTGTGTGTGAATTATTCGCCTGCACACACACTTTTCCCAGCAGACTGTGTCCGGCCACCAAACAGATGGGGTCTGTATGCCGAGGACACACACACAAACACACCCACACACACACACACACACTGCCTGCAAAACATCCACACAGGACAGGTCACACACCCATGCCAGACCCTTCTCAAGGCCCTATTAATAAAAGCAGCACAATAACAAGAGAAGGAGTTGGAGGAGTTGGAGGCCCCTTTAGTCTTGGGGTCTCGAACGAACGGAACATTCGATAATGTTTTTGTAACGGGGGACGTTTGAAGTCATTGAGGGAGGATGCATCATTTCGGGTGGGGGGTGGAGGTGGGGGCTGGAGGGGGAGAAGAAGCAATGGCCACCGAAGCTCTATTGTTTGGCCTTTGTTCAGATTATTGAACCTCGCGGTAAATAGCGCGGCTCGGGGAAAAGAAAGAAACGCATCGCCACGGCAACCGGAGCCCGTAATTGCAGTTTGCAGCTGCACAGGCTCTTCAGGGAGAGAGGGAGAGAGAGAGAGAGAGAGAGAGGGAGAGAGAGAGAGAGAGAGAGAGAGAGAGAGGAGAGAGAGAGAGAGAGAGAGAGAGAGAGAGAGAGAGAGAGAGAGAGAGAGAGAGACAGAGAGAGAGAGAGAGAGGGCCTTCCTCTATTCCTCTTCTTTCTCCAGTTCCTCACTCACTTCCCCACCGACACTTGTTAGTCTGTCGGATCCCTTTTGGACACACCTGTGTAAATGCCTCATGTTCATGTGTGTGTGTGTGTGTGTGTGTGTGTGTGTGTGTGTGTAAATTCACCATGTTCATGGGTGTGTGTGTGTGTGTGTGTGTGTGTGTGTGTGTGTGTGTGTAAATGCACCATGTGTGTTTGTGTGTGTGTAAATGCAACATGTGTGTGTGTGTTTGTGTGTGTGTAAATGCAACATGTGTGTGTGTGTTTGTGTGTGTGTAAATGCAACATGTGTGTGTGTGTTTGTGTGTGTGTAAATGCAACATGTGTGTGTGTGTGTGTGTGTGTTTGTGCGTAAATGCACCATGTGTGTGTGTGTGTGTGTTTGTGCGTAAATGCACCATGCTCATGGGGTTTCTGTTGACTCGTCTATTATTTGTTCTTAAGTTATATTTATTCACTTTTGATAGACAGATAGAAACAACTCTCCCGTCTCCTCTCCAACGGCAGGTTTCCGCTTCCCGCCGCTTTAAGAGCGGGAAGCGGAAACAAAATGACGGCGGAGAATCTTCTCTTCACGATTGAAAGCAGCGCCGACGACGACATGACGGATCTCTGGCAGGGATTCCCCGCCGAGGTCCGGCCGACAGGTGCCGAGGACAGCGGAGCGGTGCCGTGAGAACACACATGAGCCCACTGGGGGGGGGAGCATGGCGAGGCCAGGTGCTGCGGAGCCATGCTCATCTGGGGGGGGGGGGGGGGGGGTCTACTTTATTAAACCGATCAGAACTTGTAAACTTGATCCAGGACCGAGTCAGAGTTTAGCCAGCTCGCCCACGCAGGCCTCCGAGAGGAGACGGGTTACTCACAAAGGGTCTTATCACCCCCCCTCCCCCCATCTGTCACAACAAGCGCCGCGGATGCAAAGCAGGCGATGGTAACACACGAGATGTGGAAACGTGCAGAAGAAATGCTGAAATGTGTGCAGGAGGAAAAAAATAGTTTGTTCTGACTGCATAGTCTGCATACTAGAGGGGGGGAGGGGGGGAGGGGGGGGTTACAGAGGGGAAACTATTCAGGGGAAGAAGAAGAAGAAAAAATAACTGAAACAACACTTCACCCAGAAATGTTTGTTTTTCCCATTTTGGGCGGTATTGACATAGCTGTTCCTCCGTTCCGGCCTGTCCTATCCTTTCAAACACACACACACACACACACACACACACACACACACACACACACACACACACACACACACACGCAGGCAAAAAACCTCCTTGTCGCTGCAAGCCTTTCACCCTGGCAACGAGCCCAGAGGAATTGATGATTCCCAACACTCCCCCCCCCGGGGGAGCGTGCCGGTTGCCAACGACAGCGACCTGAAGGTGTGTCTAAGTCAATGTGGGAAAAAACGACCTCGGAGCGTCGAGTCGAAGATTCGCTCCGAAAAACTCGCCGGGAAAAAATCCTCTTTTTTTTGGTGCTAATTTGGGTTTCGGTGCCAGAAGATGTGGTGTGATATTTCACAGAGAGGGGAGAACTGTAGAGTCCAGCTGTTGGGCCTGACAGCGCCAGGGCACAGCTGGTCTCGGTCTGTGTGCGTGTGTGTGTGTGTGTGTGTGTGTGTGTGTGTGTGTGTGTGTGTGTGTGTGTGTGTGTGTGTGTGTGTGTGTAGGTGTGTGTGTGTGTGTGTGCGCGTGTGTGTGTGTGTGGCTGATATGCACATAGAAGTTATCAAGTGGTTCATATCCATTAAATTCACTTCCATTCGTACAGCTGACGTCAGGAGAACGATGTTCAACACATTCATCGAGCATTTAAAAAATGGAGAGAGGGAGGAAGGAAGGAGGAGACGTGAGGTGAAGATTTAAAATCACTGAAGGTGTCATCATGATTTACCCCGAAGGAGTTTAAAGATCCTTTCATAACCGCGTTTGTGTGTTCGACCTGTGAGACTCCAGTGGATGGAGGGAGGGAAGGAAGGAGGACGAGGGAGGGAAGTAAGGAGGATGAGGGAGAAAAGAAGAAAGGAGGATGTGTGGCAGAGGGAAGGAGGACAAGTGAGGGAAGGCAGAAGGACGAGTGAGGGAAGGAAGGAGGACGAGTGAGGGAAGGAAGGAGGACGAGTGAGGGAAGGAAGGAGGATGAGTGAGGGAAGGCAGAAGGACGAGTGAGGGAAGGAAGGAGGACGAGTGAGGGAAGGAAGGAGGATGAGTGAGGGAAGGAGTCCTGTCCTCGGGGTGGGGGAGTGAGACGAGCCTCGGCTGTATAACCCTCAGGGATCAAAGGTAGCCCGGTCAGATCCTCTCCTCTCGTCTCCTCTCCTCTTGTCTCCTCTCCTCTCGTCTCCTCTTCTCCCCCCCCCCCGTTGTTCTCGCCTCTCCTCCTTATCTGATCGAGCATCCGCTCACTCCGATTTGCAATTCTAATGAAAATCAGACACCCGTCTCCCCGCCAACCTTCGCCCCTCTCGGCCACAACAACAAGGAGAAAAAAGAAAAGAGGCGAGGAGAGTGAGAGAAAGAGAGAGAGAGAGAGAGAGACCCTATCCGAAGAGGGGTGTTGTGTTACCGCCGGCCTGCTATAGATTGGATCGTCAGATGGCCGGTGAGGGTCTCTTTCATTCTGGGGGAGCTGCGACAGAGGGTCTTCTCATGATGCCGATCACCCCCACGGGACAGCTAGGAGGAGGTGGGAGGAGCTTCTGAGCCGGTCCGCATCGGGGGTCTCGTCAGTTTCAATCGTAAACCCCCCCCCCCCCCCCCGCTCCTTTAAAGCTTTATTCATGAGCTGGTATCAGTGAGCATTACATGCATCTGCAGGTCCGGTTCCAGAATGTGTAACACTAGTTAGAGACGGCGTTCCCCAACAAGCCGCTGATGGCCAAAGGGCTGAGAGTACCGGCGGCCCTGAATAAGGCCAGCAGGCTGAAGAAGGGAGCAAGAGAAGCAGGTGGGGAAGGAGGGAAGGAGGGATGCCGGTCTACGATGCTATCGGTCCATTACAGAGCCCCCCCCCCCCCCCCCGAGGACAAAAGCAGCTTCCCTCCCATTCAGCCTGGCCTAGTTGGGGCTCCACCTCGCTCTACCTGCACCACAAAGACCCCTTGATGCAGGTGTCAAGAGGCGCCCGTCATCCTGACGGGTCCGTGTGTTGAGTTCAATGCTTGTTTTAGGTTACTTTCTACTCAAAGGGGACAAAAGCGACAGAGGACCCCACAAGCCATGGTTCATTCAAAAGACGTGTTTTAAGTGGACCACCCGTACATCGAGGCATTTTGAGGCTTTTGGTTTCTGATATTTTTTCAGCATTTATTTTTAAATTAAAGCATGTGTAATAGCCACACAAATGGTGACAACATTCACATTTTTTTCAGCCCCTTAGTTTGCCCCTCCCCCTCCCATTGACCCTGGTGCTACTTTCCTGGCCCATGTTTTGGTATGGGGGCCTAGGGGACGGCTAAGGAAAAACAACACACACACACACACACCTGTTTCCCCCCCATTTTTTTTAACGCCTTCCCCACTCCCCCACTCCCCCTTTGGTGCAGCCACATGGGGCACGGAGAGGGAGGGTGGGGGGTGGGTGGGGGGGTTTTACCGGTGCTTAATCCATACGGGCGAAGGACAGTGGTACTGTCACCCATTTAGAAGGTGCCGGGTGGGAGACACGTGGCTCGCCCTTTGGTACGCTGGGTGAAGGCGGGCGGGCGGGCGGCAGGTGCCGTGACGGATGTCCCCGCGAAGTGCCAAAGCAAACACTAGGGGGGGGGGGCGAGGGGGGGGTCAGGGCGGGGCAGTCGGAAGGGTAAAGCGGGTATGGAGGGCGGGGGGAGATTAGTGTGCCGCGGCCCTGCCCTTTAGAGAGAGAGGAGAAGGGGGGAGGGAGCACCGGGCGGTGGAAAAGAGAGGCGTCAGGGTCACATTCTGCTGCATCATGCCTCAGAAGGACGGAGTTGAGTATAAACTCATGCAAAGCGAGACAGAAAAATTTAATTTCTTTCGCGCTCGAATGGGGGCAATCTTCTTTTCGGATACTTGCACTTGAAAGACAACTTTGGGGTCCGGGGCTCCGACTCGGCAGCGGTGTGGGAGGAGGAAGCATGAATCAGGGGGAGTTTCACTCGCCTCATGTCCTCTAATGGCCCACCCAATCGCCAAAAGGACGTGAGCATTTCACAGGAACATGTGCACAGGAAGCCTGGAGGTATTGCCATTACACAACAGAAACCGGAGACGCCTTGTTCGCTAACCTTGGGTCCCCCCCCTGCCCTGCCCCCACCCCCCCCTCATACCTTTATGAGGGTGACGAAGAAGAAAAAGGTTCCCAGAGAAATGTGTTGAGCTTCAACCTGTTCTGGACTGAACACCGGTGGGCCGCTCCATTGTGGACGAAAAGGTTGTAGAGAGTTAGTCCAAAGGTCCGAGACACATCTGGAAAAGTCTTTAATGATACCAAGGTAACGACATGCATGGGGTGGGGGGTTAAGTTGAAAGAGCAGTGGAGAGAAGCCAAAGGTTAGACTGCAGGCTGGTATTTTGATCAGGCAGGTCCAAGGACCTATTGCCTTGCTCTTTTTCCTGTCTAGTTTACGAACTGGGGCCAATTGGACCGACCCATTTTCCTTTTCAACCCACCATTGGAGGGAAGAAATAACCTGATCACGATGGTGCAAATACAAAGCACTCTGTATTGGTTGAGCACCAATGTGAGAGCATGTCCTCCAACGAGGGGGGGGGGGGGGGGGACCAGAAGGAGAGGAGCAGGTGGCAATGTCATTTCCTGTTGCCTTGACCTCGCCATGGATCTCAGAGAGCCTCCGACACCAGTAAAAACCTTGTTGTACCTGGTCTGCTGTGACAGAGAGGGGCGGGACATCCAATATGTTTTCCTAAAAGGCATTCGTTGTGTTGCAGAGTGACGGATACAAATGTGTTGACGAACGTCAGAAGAGACTCGATCTCGGACGAAGCTACAACTGATGCCCTGCGCTGTATCTCGTATGACTTTTCACCACGCATCTACTGTACGGTTCCAAAACCAGGTTTCCGGGATGTCGAGTCAACCGAGCAAATACACGAGCGGGTAAACATGAGCCGAGGAATGTCCGGCAGAAGTTCAGAGGTCAGAGTGAAGCATGCCTTGGCAGGGACAGAGGGACATAGCCACCTGGTCATCTGGGTTAATTATAAATGTAGCAGGACGCGAGGGGGGAAGATGAGCTGGACAGCTGTCTCTCCAGACACACACACACACACACACACACTCAGGCTCACAGCCCGTATGCACGGTCCGCTCTGCCGAGCACCGGATCCCGGGGGCCCTCCAGGTGGAACTGGGGAAAAGTTCACTATCACAGCCGCCGAACTCTTTTCTGACTCCATCTCTCTCTCTCCGTCTCAGTTTCTCTTTCTTCGAGCCTCCCACGGAAATTCAAGAGTGTATGTTCCTTGGACCTGATTCTCTGGTAACCTCATGACTATTCTGATAGGAAAGAGACCTCGGAGGACCTTTTGCGGAGACGAGAAGTTCCCGATTCATCAGGTGGTAGACGCCGTTGATTGGGTGATGAAATGAGCAAAGTGGAGGTCGACGCTGGAGGGCTGTAGTTCTTATTATTCAAGCTACGGGAAGATGGAAAATTCAATCTTTTTGTCTGGAGCATAATTCCAAGCGTGTGTTTGGAGGATTTATTATAATACATTTGGAGGAGGAGGCTCCAGGCACAGATAAACAAAGATGTTCCATAATTGGTCCTCCCTCCAATCAAATAGCAATTTGTCGCCGCCGCCCCCTCGGCCAATGCCCACGGGGGACTTTGTGCTCATTTGGTTTAATTGTGAAATAAGTGTTTCTCCGTGCACGGGCAGGAAACCCACAGCCTGCTGAACACACACCGGCACACACGGAGCTGGATTGCGACACGATAGGGGATATGTGTTAAACAGACACCGAGAGAGGGAGGAATATGAAATCCAATCAAGCAAGAAATAGAGTAGGTGTGATCATTAGCCAAAGAGACTGATGCCAGACGTATGTCTACCTCACAGGGAATGAAACTGGAGGGATTATGAACATCAGCCATATTCAGCTCCTGTGCTTTTTAAACTATTCACAAGATGTCACCGGCTGAGTGCCGATGGAGTGAAAACGGCTAGGCTTATTCTTTTTGTGCTGATCTTGCAAAGCGATGATGCTGAGAAGTTGTCCCAGAAACACGTCTTGATTTTCAGATCTAGAAAGCAGACAGTTGTGGCGGCATTGTCCCAACACAAAAATGTGCTGACAGCACAGAAACTGCACACTATGAAAGAAAGCTTCGGTATGCAAGTGTCCGCTCACTGGGAAAGCTGTTGCAGTAAAGTGGAAGGAGTAATCCTGTCTTTTCACTTAGAAAGCCCATAAGAATCCCGAGCCCGGAGCAGAACGCCTCCCCCGACGCCCATAAACTGAGATAGCGAGATGACTGCAGCCGGGCGGCCATGTTTGAAATAAACACGAGGACGCGTCCACTGGGCGCAATAAAAGTGATGCCGGCTTAATCACTCTAACGACGACGAGAGAGCACATTCGTTACATCGCTGCACTAGTGTGTGTGTGTGTGTGTGTGTGTGTGTGGCGGTTGCTCGGTGCCCCTCTAGCTCGAGATTTCGACGTGAGCTCGTCCTTCCCGAAAACAAACGTCCGTCTTCACAGGCAAACACAGAAAAGCAAAGGTTCTTAAATGGTTCTTTAAGAGGCTTTGTGGTTCTACGAAGAACCATCACCTACTGGAGAACCATTCTTTCATTTGAGGCACCTCTATAGGTTCTTTGAAGTTTCTCTTTAAGAAAATGGTTCTTTAAAGAACCCTGGTTTGAAAGGTTCGTTGTGGAACCAGAAATGGTTCTTCTAGGCATCACTCTGAAGAACCATTTTCAGTTTCAGATGGCAACTCCATGTTTCTGTCTGCAGTTGAGGCTGAATCACTTCGATTGTTCTAGAAGCTCACCGACTAACGAGAGGTGAGAAAATGTCAAATTATATATTTTTATTATACACATGAGACACAATCCCAATCTCATGGACTAAAATGCTGCAATTGTTTGACCCCACCCACCCTGGACAGACTCCCGTGGATTTCACACTAACCGTTGATCTCCAATTTCTGTGTCCAAGGTTTCATGCAAATGAAAAGTGTGCATGTGGAAGATGCACGAGAGCGTTCTCCTTCAAGGACACGCCATAATAACAATGTGATACCCTGACTCCAACCTTTTCCTTCGGGCATGGAAGCCACCTTTAATTTGGTGATGGACGTAGGAATCTGCTTCTTTTGAAGAGCCCGATCCATACGGCTCAGCGCTCGGCTCTCTAATGTTGTTTGTCAGATCCGGGCGGAGGAGCCTCCTCCGCCTTTTCATCTCCAACCGCACAATGACAGCTGGAAGCAATCTGCTGCGTGGCCACCGGGCCAACTTCTTCTTCTTCTTCTTCTTCTTCTGCCTTGGAGAGAATCGATAATGTCACCTGTCACTCAGGGAGCGCCGTTTAAACCATTCGGCCCCTCCCTCCCACGCCCCTCCCCCCCTGCCCCTCCCCCGGAGATCTGATTAGGTGGGCCTGCCAGCATTTAACTGACGGAGGAAATGAAACGCTGTTGTCCAGCTTATCGTGGTGTGAACCCTGCAGTCGACGAGAGGGATGGAGGAGGTCTGCGGGTAGAAGTGTTTCATGGACGCGTGGATTCCTTCTGGAATGTACGTGTGTGTGACGAATAATTTAATTTACTTGATGGTAATATAATTTGCTCTCTAATTCAGTATCATTACTCTTGTTTCTGGGATAAGATAAGATTACTGTGCCAGAGTTTCATGAAGGATTACAACAGAAGAATAGCATTAGAATCAAAATATAAACATCCATGAACATTGGTTATAAAATAAATAATAGACACCGTTGCAAAATATAATATAATAGCAATGCTAATAAAAGTAAGGTCAATAAATAAAGTACAAATGTCAACAGCAAAGATGAAATACAAGAGTAATGTGTATAAGACGTCATAATGGAAATTAAAATAGAAAAGTAATGTTGAGCATAATGCTTGTCCTTCTACTCATTCATACTAATAATAAGTAAGAAGAAGAAAAAGAAGATAATAAGGCGGGTGGGGGTTTGGCTGAAGTGTTGGATGAGGGATCGAGTGATGTTTGGCCTGAGGAAGTATATCATGCAACACCTTCATGTGAGAAGGTTACTCCGGGCTGAGCCTCCTGGACCACAGGATACGCACACACACACACACACACACACACACACACACACACACACACACACACACACACACACATATGCAAAGATGAAAGCAAGCACCAAAGCACATTTTCGGCAGAAGGCCCTGTCGACAGCACACACACACACACACACACACACACACACACACACTGATTAATCCATATGGGCTAGCACAAACACAGCAGCTTCTAACAGCTGAGTGGTGAAGGTGGAGGCTCCACCCAAACAAAGCTGAACGAGGGGTAATCAATTCGATAGTCTGCTGCCCCTCGCAGGGCCTTGAGACCGCAGGAGGATCCAAAATAAACTGTTTAAAATCTCGTCAGAAATAGAGACTTAGACTCGGACATCTGCGAGCATGGGAAATATTGAGATAACACAAAGCAGAAGTCAATTAAAACATTTGGCATATCAAAAGATATGATGAATCCGTCCGGGGCGTTACGCATTCCTGGGATAAATCAGGCCCGTTAATCTGGGACGTCGGGACGCGAACATCCATCACCGAGCCAAAAGATGAAAAGGAAGCGTTCTATTTGATCTGCGCGTCGACGCCTCTTTGTGCTTTCACGACAAAGATGATATTCTGCCGAGTCCTCGGAAATGCTTCCCGTGGGTCAGAGTGTCCAATCAGCAGGTGGTGGTCTGGCGATTGACATCTGAGCGAGATGTGACCACAGATAGCCCCTCCCCCCTCTCTATTCCACCCCGACTGACAGCTCTGCTCTTAATAATTCATCCGGTCCTGGGTGTGTGAAGGTCAGGAGATCATCTGCTGGGGAGAGAGAGGTGACACTGTCATCAAATATTTATTGACTGGCCGTCCTCCCGATGCAATCTCAAAAGACACCATCGCTCTTTTTTCCACCAAACGCGGCACTTCCACCGGCCTGGAGTCTGGAGTCTGTTTCCACCGGCCTGGAGTCTGTCTCCACCGGCCTGGAGTCTGTTTCCACCGGCCTGGAGTCTGTCTCCACCGGCCTGGAGTCTGTTTCCACCGGCCTGGAGTCTGTCTCCACCGGCCTGGAGTCTGTTTCCACCGGCCTGGAGTCTGTTTCCACTGGCCTGGAGTCTGTCTCCACCGGCCTGGAGTCTGTTTCCAGCGGCCTGGAGTCTGTTTCCACTGGCCTGAAGTCTGTCTCCAGCGGCCTGGAGTCTGTTTCCAGCGGCCTGGAGTCTGTTTCCACTGGCCTGAAGTCTGTCTCCAGCGGCCTGGAGTCTGTTTCCAGCGGCCTGAGTCTGTTTCCACTGGCCTGAGTCTGTTTCCACCGGCCTGAAGTCTGTTTCCTACAGCCTGGAGTCTGTTTCCGCCGACCTGAAGTCTGTTTCCAGCGGCCTGGAGTCTGTTTCCTGCGGCCTGGAGTCTGGAGTCTGTTTCCACCGGCCTGAAGTCTGTTTCCTACAGCCTGGAGTCTGTTTCCTGCGGCCTGGAGTCTGGAGTCTGTTTCCGCCGACCTGAAGTCTGTTTCCAGCGGCCTGGAGTCTGTTTCTAGTGGCCTGGAGTCTGTTTCTAGTGGCCTGGAGTCTGTTTCCTGCGGCCTGGAGTCTGGAGTCTGTTTCCGCCGACCTGGAGTCTGTTTCCTGCGGCCTGGAGTCTGGAGTCTGTTTCCAGCGACCTGTAGTCTGTTTCCAGCGGCCTGGAGTCTGTTTCCGCCGACCTGGAGTCTGTTTCCAGCGGCCTGAAGTCTGTTTCTAGTGTCCTGAAGTCTGTTTCTAGTGGCCTGAAGTCTGTTTCTAGTGGCCTGAAGTCTGTTTCCAGTGGCCTGGAGTCTGGCGTCTGTTTCCAGCGATCTGGAGTCTGTTTCCAGCGGCCTGGAGTCTGTTTCCAGCGACCTGGAGTCTGTTTCCGCCGACCTGGAGTCTGTTTCCAGCGGCCTGGAGTCTGGAGTCTGTTTCTGCCGACCTGGACGATTAAGGCTCCAATCGTGGCTATTTGTTCTTCTACTACTTAGCACGGCTACAACCGCGACAGACACTCCTAGAAGTGTTTTGACCAAAGTCGTTATGGGCAACACGAAAAAAGAAGAATTATAGAAAAACATATTGTGAGATACGTCTGAAAACCACATCTGCAACACACCAAACATGTTATTGAAAGCAACAGAAAGCTGTTGCCCAATCATTTGATCATTTACAGCCTCTAAACTCACATTTCTAATTTCCAGTTAGGAGCAAAGTGCCGTTCACATGGAATATTGTTGTCGAGCGGCGAGAACCTCCATATGTGGACATGTCTCCACCGGTCGGGCCCGGCAGCTGCTGCAGAGACGCCAGCAGAACCGATGACCTCATGCTAGTCCTGCTTCATCATGATCACTCCTGAAGGAACACACACACACACACACACTGTGAATCCAAGGCAGTACGCTCCACACACACTCCCAGATCTCAAGCAGGTGCTGCCGTTGTTTGGCAGCCGTCTCGGAATCGACGCATTTTTCCGGCGCATCTGCACCGGCTTGATGCGAGCGGCTACGTGTTGCTCGCGGTATGCTGCCGAGCAGACTGTGTCCCTCTGAGCGGGGAGGTGCAACATCCCCGTGTTCTTGAACCTCTATGCCGGTGGGGACCTGACTAAAGTGTGCTGTTTTTCAATTTAGAAAACGCGGTCCCCACAAGACACCTCCTAGTCAGGTCCCCACCGGTATGCGAGTTCAAGTCTGTGTGTGTGAGTGTGTGAGTGTGTGAGTGTCTGTGTGTGTGCACTAGTCCACTCCACTAGTCCACCACACTAGTCCACCCCACTAGTCCACTCCACTAGTCCACCCCACTAGTCCACTCCACTAGTCCACCCCACTAGTCCACTCCACTAGTCCACCCCACTAGTCCACCCCACTAGTCCACTCCACTAGTCCACCACACTAGTCCACCCCACTAGTCCACTCCACTAGTCCACCCCACTAGTCCACTCCACTAGTCCACCCCACTAGTCCACCCCACTAGTCCACCCCACTAGTCCACCACACTAGTCCACTCCACTAGTCCACTCCACTAGTCCACCCCACTAGTCCACTCCACTAGTCCACCCCACTAGTCCACCCCACTAGTCCACCCCACTAGTCCACCACACTAGTCCACTACACTAGTCCACCACACTAGTCCACCCCACTAGTCCACCACACTAGTCCACTCCACTAGTCCACTCCACTAGTCCACCCCACTAGTCCACTCCACTAGTCCACTCCACTAGTCCACCACACTAGTCCACCCCACTAGTCCACTCCACTAGTCCACTACACTAGTCCACCCCACTAGTCCACTCCACTAGTCCACCCCACTAGTCCACTCCACTAGTCCACCCCACTAGTCCACCCCACTAGTCCACCCCACTAGTCCACTCCACTAGTCCACCCCACTAGTCCACTCCACTAGTCCACCCCACTAGTCCACCCCACTAGTCCACCCCACTAGTCCACTCCACTAGTCCACTACACTAGTCCACCCCACTAGTCCACTCCACTAGTCCACCCCACTAGTCCACTCCACTAGTCCACCCCACTAGTCCACCCCACTAGTCCACTCCACTAGTCCACTACACTAGTCCACCCCACTAGTCCACTCCACTAGTCCACCCCACTAGTCCACCCCACTAGTCCACCCCACTAGTCCACTCCACTAGTCCACTACACTAGTCCACCCCACTAGTCCATCCCACTAGTCCACCCCACTAGTCCACTACACTAGTCCACCCCACATCTCTGCACATCGCTCATTAGCCCTGAAGTGAGGGCACATCAGGGCTCTTACAGAATATCGACCCCCCCTCTGGTGTGTAGTGGGAGTGTGTGGTTGTGTGTGAGCGTAGTGAGAGTGTGTGGTTGTGTGTGACGCCTTCCCCCCCGAAGCCATCCGTATTCAGGAGGTAAGAGGAGAGGGCCGTGGATATCTGCCTCCGACGGAGCGGCCTCCTACCGGTTAGAGGTTAGAGGCGGCGGAGCTGCAGATGTTTGAGTCGAGTCCACATTCACACAGCTGGGTGGAGTGGAAGTGGGTTTTTGGGGGGTTGGGTGAGTATACTTAGTCCAGATGTCCACAGCCCACCTCAGAGACCTGGCTTCCATACCTTGGAGTTCTAAAATGTTGTATCAGCACAATTTAGAAGTGTGTGATTTAATGTGCCGCCGTTAACTACGCAGATCATGTCACCTCCACCTGTGTTTACATAAATTAGTCACATTAATTAAATACTGTCATATTCGATTGCTTAGCTGATGATTTATTACGTTTGCTGTTTGCTATTATAATGATCGCCACACAAAAGTATTAGTCAGATGCAGACATGGCGTGCAATTCGTTTAACTTTATTTGAGGCGTTAAAAAAAATGCGAATGTACTTCTGTGTGTGTTTTTTTTCTGTTCTTTTAATCTGGAGATCCTGTAGCGGTTCTCAGACGTCCGTCCCTCACGCAGCCCGTCAGTCTCACTGTAATTCAACAGGTCGTCGCTGCGTTCAGGCATCCCGGGTTTAGCCGGGACGCCTGAACGCAGCGTGACAAACGACTACGAGAGGACAGGCGGGGGGAGATGTGAGCCGTCGTGTCGGGGCTCAACCGGCCGGAGCCACAGGTGTTAAACAGCTAAGCGCTTTAGCTGCGGAGGAGTATTAAACCAGGGGGAAAGCTTCTCAAACAGCCCCCTCCTCCCCCCCCCCCCTCTCTCTCTCTCTCTCTGCAAGGCAACTCAAAGCCCGTGGGGGTCAAAGGTCACCGCGAGCAGCGATGGAAGCCATTTGTTTAGTTGTCACGGCTCAACAGGTGAGCCCTGGGTTTGGGGGGGGGGGCTTTCAAAACATCTCTCAAAAAAGAGAAATATCAGCACAGGCTCAGTATCAGGAATGTCCACCGCACACACACACACACACACGGCCACTCACTCACCACACACACGTCACAACAGCCCCGTGTTTACCCGTATTCACACCCCTCTGTTTGCTTTGTGGCGTTTGTGTGAAGGGGAGGCCGCCCCCCCCCCCCCCACACACACACACCCGCCACCCCGGGAAAAAAAATGCTGAAGGGGAAGAAAAGAAAAAATGTAAAGAACAACGGTGGCCGCCGTCGGTGCGCCGCGGCCCCAGTGTTTGTTTTTAGGTTTGAATGTCACGGGGTCGAGACACCAGAGCTGCACCTGTGCTGACCGGTAGCTCCGCCTCCAGCTGGGTTGTTGTGTATCGGGCCTAATCATCGCAGTGGACGTGTTGCTGCACACATTCCTCCTCCTCCTCCTCCTCCTCCTCCTCCTTTAGGCTATTGTACCGACTGTGTGGCCAGAGAAGCATTTTTTTCTATCGAAGCTGCTCAGCTTCATTTAATAAGGCCTTCGGGCGACGTCCACATCTTCACGACGAGGCCCCCGAACGCCCGTCGGCCACGAGTCGTGTGCGGCTAATCGTAAATGATGTCCTCCGTTTTATGGGCGAATGATTTTGTGTGAAAGTGAGAAGAAAAAAATGTGTTCTGCACTTAAGATATTAGGAGTTTACTCACGAGCAATTTAAACCGTGAATAGAATATAGATGGAACATAATAATAATGCGGAATGAAGACTTTTTTTGGATATTAATCGCAATTTTTTATTCACGATGGATTTAGCCAGTGTGTTTAATGAGAGATAACGGAGCATTCAGACGCTAAAGACGTTAAACCCTCCGGAGTCGGAGAGCTAAAGGACGGACGATGTTTCTGCGGATATCCGGCGCCGAGACTCCGCCCACTGCCGACGGTCTGATTAGCAATTTGAGACCCGAGATCGAAGTCGAGAGACGGCGTTCAAGCGTCAGATAATCGCCGACGGGCTCTGAGATTGCGTCACACAATGTGACCTCTGCGTGCTTGATCGTGATTGGTCAGCATCACCGAGGCTACAAATCAAGGCGGATTTTTATTGGTCCTTACGTATTTTAACATTGCGCAATTGCTGCTATAACTTCAATCGATGATCAACCGGCGACCTTGAGTGCCTTGAAAGGCGCCTTATAAAATGAATGTATTATTATTATTATCGAGTTATTGACTACCTAAACATCTGTGCATGCGCGTGTGTGTGTGTGTGTGTGTGTGTGTGTGTGTGTGTGTGTGTGTGTGTGTGTGTGTGAGAGAGAGAGTGAGAGATACGGCCTTTCTTCCGAAATACATGGAACGTCATCGTCTCAATTTTCAAGCAGTCCCCAGGCTCAACACACACACACACACTCACTCACACACACACACTCACTCACACTCACACACACACACACACGTCCTGTGTTGTCCCGGCTCTGCAATAGAGATAATTATGTTTAACTGCAGCCGTTTAAAGATAAATGAGCGATAGTAAGTGACGGAGGTTTCCCGTCTGTCGGCGGCTGAATGGACATCAGTGTTCTGGAAGCTCCGCGTCATGCGGGGAACATCTCGCCGCGCAGGACGGGGAACGCTGCGCACGCCTCGCGGAGTAACGTGGAGCACAAATGGGAACCAGAAAAGGGGGGGGGGCGGGGGACAGAAACTTTACAGAGTGGGAGAAAATGGCCGCAGCTGCACGCATCGTGATTTTTTCCCTTATTTTCTGTTTCACCGTAATATTTCCCTTCCTTCTCCTTCTCCCTCTTTACTTCTCTTCGTGTCGTGCAGGCCGACACCTGCACACACACACACACACACACAGCCTCGCGGATGCAGGTGTGAAAGTTGTGTAAGCAAACTTTCCCCCCAGCTGCGGGTCGAGTGTTTTTTTTCTGCTGTTCCCGAACGCTGCGTTGCATTTCATTTCATTTTTTTTTTAAAGTGCAGATCATAACTTCTGATACTTCTGACACATCTGTTGCTCGTGCATCACGATAATAACGGAGACTTCAAAAGACTTCTCCACAAGGTTGGAACGTTGGCCCGTGAACCGTCTGCGGCGCCACGTCGACGCCTTGGGAAGCGGACAGAATTTAGCATTTGGTTGAACATTTTCGGGCGGAATTATGGGCACAGAGAATTATGATCATCTTTTTATCCGTTTGGAGGCGTGTGATTGATCACGGTTCCCCAGGAGGAGATAGATGGGGGGGGGAGCTCGGCTCGTACACGCAGACTCCCTCCTGACGGCGCCTTCCACCTCAGTCCATTTACCTGTCACCAGATATGCCCCCCCCCCCCTCCTGTGGAGTTATGATGACGAAGAGGAGGAATAACTCTTACTCTAAAGGGTAATATCGTTCATAAATTCACTGGAGGATTAAACTTTTTTTCGCGTGCATTTTTTTAATGAGCTAAGGTGTGTCTGTCCACTTCGGTCCAGACCATAATATCTCAACAACTTGACCTTCTTCTGACCTCTTATCTCATTTTATTTCACACAAGCTTTTGGTTGCCAGACAATGATTCCGATTGACTTTTGGAGATTCCTCCCAAATGACGCTCTTCATTGGAGGGTTTTGAGTTAAAATGTTTTAAAAGTATTGAAGGGATTGCTATGAAATTTGGTCCAGACGTTCAAAATTCCCCTTCAGACGGGATTCCGATAACTTTGTGTGAAATTGAGCACACATGGGAGAAGTGTGTTAAAGGTTAGGCCCTAAACCTCGAGGAGCTTGAGTTTAGATTTCGGAGGTGATCTTGGTGAGAGATGCTCTAGAACAAAAAATCCAAATCAAAAGATTAACTTTGTCTGAAAAAGAGATGATTATTGACAAAAAGCTGACGCTCGGAGGGAGGGTTGGGGGTCGAGGCACCACGTGGGAGCCAATCACAGCAAAGCAGGGCAGGAACAGGTGGAATCGGGGGGGGGGGAGTATCTTCTCACCTTCTTCACACATTTTGGGCGACAGCTGGCAGAGGCGTCGCTCATTTTTGATTCCCGATCGGTAATTTCCTAAAAAAGAGGGAAGAGGAAGGACAACGCTGCAGTGTGTGTGTGTGTGTGTGTGTGTGTCTGCAGGCACGCACACACACATTTTCACACCCGCACACGGGTCAGCGATCTGCAGACCAAATGTTCCTTCACATGCCTCCATGTGTGCTCTCATGCATGTTGACATACACACACACACACACATGTGTGTGTGTGTGTGTGTATGCATGTGTGTGAGTGTGTGTGTGTGCATCCGTGCATTGGTGTGTGTGTGCGTGTGTGTGTGCATCTGTTTGTGTGTGTGCATCTGTTTGTGTGGGTGCATGTGTGTCTGTGTGTGCGGTGTGCGTGCATCCGTGCATTGCTGTGTGTGTGTGTGTGTGTCTTTTAATCGATGAGTGTGTAGTTTGGACTACATTCCTGCTCCTCCGGCTCTGTTTTCACTCACTTTATCTCCGCCGTGTATTTTCAACACTTCAATCCTTCACTGTCTCACTTCCTCACTTCACACTCGGAGAAGTCTCTAAAAGTGAAATTTCTCTTCCAACTTTCGAACAATTTTTTCTTCTTTTTTGTGTCTCAATTGGAAAAATCTAAACTGGTTTTATATTTCAGATTTTTTTTATGACATCTCGTTTATTACATTCCGTGTTTGAATATCAGTTTACACAATCACACAAGAGCGAGTGACGGTTGTGTTCTAGAAAAGATATATATATATTTATATATATATTTTAAATATATATTTATATATATACATATGTATTTATATATATATATATTTATATACAGTATGTATATATATATATTTATATGTATATATATTTATTTACAGTATATATATATATATTTTATATATATGAATATATATATATTTATATATATATATATTTATACATATATATATATTTATATATATATATATATGGATAGATATATGTTTTACTTTTAAAATACATCCTGCATTCCCCACAGCCCAATTGAGAAGGCACACACACACACACACACACACACACACACACACACACATTCAAATGCACACATGCACATGGCTCTCATCGCTGCTCTGTGGGATCTTAAGTGTGCATAACATGGCAGCCATTATCCTATTAGCAGCAGCAGAGGCATGGAGGGGAGGGGGGGTGGGCAACGGAGGTACAGTCAACGGGAGGAGGCGAAGCAGCAGCCCGTGGGGTGAGAGAGGAGGGAGGCAGTCAGCAGAGAGAGGAAGGAGTAAAGGGAAGGAAACAAGTGAGTGACACCAGTGGGAATGTCAGATTATGGGTGGAGGTGTAAATAAGAAAAGAGAGAGAGATGAAAACACACTCAGGATATCTGAAAGCTCTGATTTAAGCTTCTAACTTATTTCAGTTGGGAGCATCAGCAAAACACCATGAGAAGCTCTGATTGGCCAGCAGCCTCAAGTCAACCTCCATCCCTCAGCCCATTGGTCAGTTCAGTTCATGTAGAATAGCCCAATATACAAATAGGACAACATCCGTATTCCCATGATGCTCTTCTCCTCTAACGATGGGCTTATGCTGAACTCTGTTACCCTCCCTCCTCCCTCTCCCCCTTTCTTCCTTTTACATCCTCCCTTCCCTCCCTCCCCACACCTCCATTCCTCACTCTCTCTCTCCGTATATTCATCCTCCCCTGCAGTCCGAGGCCCTTTTCACACAAGTCTCCATTGAAGCCGGAGGAGGAGAAGGCTCAGCGGCGGCAGCTGGCTTCTCTTCTCTCTTTTCTCTCTTTTCTCTCTTTTCTCTTCTCTCTTTTCTCTCTTTCCTCCCGCCGGTGGAGGAGCTGGGTCTCTCTGCATGAGCGAGCTCTCTCTCCTCCGGCTCCTTTCAGCTCCACGCTATTCACCGAGGCTTCTCCACTTTGTCAGGAGCAAGAAAAGGAGGAGGGATCAGCCCTTTCTCTCCCTTTGTCCCCACATAGCTATACACCCCCCCCCCCCCCCCCCAGTGAGAGAGGAGCAGGTCGGTGAAAAGAGAAAAAAGATTCTGATTAATACGAGTTTGGATGGACCGACGGACTCATCAGCCGACTGGTTGGGTACACAGACACACACACACACAGACACACACACACACACACACACACACACACAGACACACACACACACACACAGACACACACACACACACACACACACACACACACACACACACACACAGACACACACACACACACACACACACACACACACACAGACACACACACACACACAGACACACACATACACACACACACAGACACACACACAGACACACACACACACAGACACACACACACACACACACACACACACACAGACACACACAGACACAGACACACAGACACACAGACACACACAGACACAGACACACACACAGACACACACACACACACACACACAGACACACGCACACACACAGACACACACATGCCCACACACATGCACGCACAAGAACACACGCACATGCACGCACACACCCTGTCACACATGCACACCCACACGCACCTCCCCACACACAAGCATGCACACACATGCATGCACACACACGTGCACACACACACACACACATGCACACACACACACACAGACACACACATGCCCACACACATACACGCACAAGCACACAATCACACACACACGCACATGGACGCACACACACATACGCACACATGCACCACCCTCACACACGCACTAGCGCAAATGCACATATCAAGACATGCATGCACACACCCCGTCACACATGCACACACACACGCACCCCCACACACACACATGCACACACACACGCACCTCCCCACACACATGCACGCACACACACACACACATGGAGGTCAGTGCAAATGCAGTAAACTGATGATTCCCTGTACTTTGTGTCAGAAACATGTTCCTCTGATCCTTTCCTCTTCTCCCAGTGGCGAGTAAACACACACACAAACACACACACACACACACACACACACACACACACACACACACAAACACACACACACACACGCACACACGCACACGCACACACACCGAGGGGCCGAGCGCCGGGATCCGGTTCCTCCAAATGAATGAAATGTTCCCCCTCCGGCCCGTGGAGCCACTGAGCGCGTGTTTGAAGGCCTAATTGAATTGGGAGCGCTCCGTGTGTCACGACGGCGTGAAGCACGGCGTCACGTCTGAGCGCGTTCTGCACCGCCAGGTCCACGTCCTCATTCTACGAGTACCAACGTGAAACGCCAGAACCAGGGCGGGCCCAGAGTGAGTGAGACATGCACGGTTGAGTGCAGAGAGGGGGGGGGGGAGCACCGAGTTCAATGAATCCAGTGGAGAGGTCATTTATAGTCTATAGACCAGTGGTCCCCAAACTAAGGCCCGCGGGCCGGATACGGCCAGCCTCCACATTTGGCCCGGCCCCCTGAACAACACCAGAGACACATTGTGATTTATTTATTTTTGTCTGGCCACGCAAATCCTAGACTTTTTTCTGTGAAGAACACAGAGTGGCGTATTTGGTTATTATTTATTTCATAAATAGTGTTATTTATTTCCCGACTATTTTCTTCTGTGTCTGGGTTATTAATATTTGGTTATGTGTGGCTTTCTGGAAAACAATACACGTTTACATTGAGGCACCCCTGCGATCGTCACATTTGTTCTGTTGCAGACTGACCCCATCAGAGAAGGGGAAAGTGATGTGGCCCTCACAGGAAAAAGTTT